>NC_140541.1:7249949-7267449 GCF_057382185.1 Mchenga conophoros
ATAGGTATTTGTTGTGCCTGAAAATGAATAAATAAATGAAATGAAATGAAATATATATATATATATATATATATATATATATATATATATATATATATATATATATATATATATATATATATATATATATATATATATATATATATATATATATATATATATATGTATAATCCAGTGTATGTTCAATGTTCAGTGTTTAGTGCAATTTGGATCTTCAATTATTGACCAATGAAATCAATGCACGTACTATCTCCCTTAAATGTCTCTTTTTAAAATTACAGGTTAAACATGTATGTTTTTGACCATGTCAACATCAAACAAACAGTGTGCAGGTTAAACTTTGTTTCTAAAACTAAACAGGATTATATGTAGCTTGCAAAGAAGACAAATAAGTCTACAGTACTGTGCAAAAGGTTTAGGCAGGTGTAAACAAAGAATGCTTTCAGAAATATAAATGAATGTTTATTTGACCCAAATGTATTCTGAGACATGAGAACGACCCCAAACATACAGCCAAAGTTATTAAGAACTCATTTCAGCATAAACATGAACAAGAAGTACTGGAAGAGATGGGATGGCCCCCAGAGAGCCCTGATCTCAACATCATCAAGGGTGTCTGGGATTTCATGAAGAGACAGAAGGATGTGAGGAAGCCTACATCCACAGAAGATCTGTAGTTAGTTCTCCAAGTTAGTTCTCCAGCCGAGTTCCTTCAAAAACTGTTTGTAAGTGTACCTAAAAGAATTGATGCTGTTTTGAAATCAAAGGGTGGTCACACCAAATCTTGATTTGATTTAAATTTCTCTTTGGTTAATTTACTGCATTTTGTTGCTTGATGAAAATGAATGAGTCGCACTTCCATTTTTGAAAACATTCTTTGTTTACAGCATTTTTTTAATCACCTGCCTAAAACTTTTGCACAGTACTGTATATATGCAGTTACACTCTTTAGCTCCTCAGTCATGAGTCACTGGACATTGTGGACATCGACGGTCACAACTCATGCATAATGCACCTTTTATATGTATGGACGTGTGCAGGTATATGTGTATGTATATGTATACATATGTACATTTAGTGTGTACATGTGTGTGTGCGTGTGTACATGTCTATACTTATAGATATCTATTACTTATATAGTAATAGTAATGGTAGAATAGTTACATTTATGTCTTGCACATTTTTACAACTCTCTATCCATAATAACATACTGTTGTATATAGTGCATTATCTTACTTATTTGTATTTGTTGTATTTTTTTTGTATTTTTCTTCTGCTATCTGATCCCACAGCGGGGAAATTTGTGCGTTACCTCAGCTCAGGTGAGGTAACGCACAAATTTCCCCGCTGTGGGATTAATAAAGTCTTATCTTATCTTATCTTATCTTATCTTATATGTATACATATATCATTGTTACATGTATACATCATCCTGTTGTTAAGTGCTTATAAACACTGTTTATAAGTGTTTTTGTCATCCAACTAAATACTGTGACATAAGAAAGAAAGTTGAATTAACCATAAATGTCTGTGTCATACATGAGCGAAGCGAAAAAGCACAGCAGGATAGCTGCTTTTACTCCCTCGCTGAGAAACAAAGTAGCAGCGTAAGCCTCGGCTGCAGTTGCAGCCAGAAGCTCATAAAAACTGTAGCATTAGAGTGGTACCAAAGTTCACCCCAAACTGCATGGCCAAAGTATTTTAAATTAATGAATGTTTTATCAGCCTATCCACACAGTGAATGTTAAGCTTCAACTCATCAGTGCACACCCATTCAACTTTAATTGGACGCTGACAGTTGCACATGTTAAATTCCCAGTTTTATCAAAGAAGCAGACATTTTCCATCAGACTTCCTTTTTCAAAATCTCTTGTGGGATAATAATGTGTTGTTTGTGAGACCCTTGATACCCACAACCACCCCACCCACTTTTTGTGTCTTCTCAATATCAAAATCGAATTTTATTGAAATAAATTTTAGTTCCACTTGAAGAGATTTTCTCCTGTATTGGTAATAAAATACTTCGCACTACTCACAAATTATTTGCATTTTTAAAGTTACAGTTACAGTTTTGTGTATGTGTGTTTCGGGATTTTTAAAGGTTACTAAACAGTATCAAGTAGCTGACCAAATAATAAAATATACATAAATTCTCGTTTTTCACATCTGAGTTAAATAACAAAAAACAGCTAAATATCTAAGCTCCAGGAAAACAAAGCAGTCCCCAAAGATCTAGGAGTTGCTAGAGTAAACCTTTAATCTCTAATTACTTCCCGAGGCAAGAAAATATGATAAAAGAATATGCAGTAAAGTAAACTATCTAGTGATGTAGTGTGGGCAAACATAGATTCCATAGAAATACAATATGACAGTAGCCAGGTTCAATGAAAGGTCCACACACACACGCATGCACACACACACCTATCCCCAGGGTATGTTCCTGTGTCCGTTGTCTTTTCTGCAGGGGATCATAATGACATCAGCAAGAGCAACACCTACATAAACAAAACCTCAACAGTCGCCTTACATTCATATCCACATCCATATGCTCACTTGCACACAGACACACGAACACACAGTCTCTGACCTCATTCCTACAATCTGTCTTCTGGGAGAAAAAGGCAGACGTAGACAAACAGAAGAAGAAATTAATGCTACCAGGTAAAATAAAGGGAGCAAACAGTTGCAGAGCTGAAGAGCCTAAACTGAGTGGAAGAGGAACATCTGATAAAAGCTCACAGAGGAGAAAAGAGGCGGAGAGCTTAGGTGACTATAGAGAGGAAGATGAGCAGAGATTGATGGGATAAGAGAGATAGAGGTATCGCTGCTGTCCCAGGAGTGGCGTTAATAAACAAATTAAGGCTGATAAGGCAGGAGAGGATTTGCTGGGCAGCAGATGGCTGCATGCCTCACCCCCTCCCAATCACCAGGAATCATGAGAGAGAGGGGGATAAGAGAGGACGAAGGTGGATGTTGAAAAAGAGGAATGGACATTGATGATGAAGGCAGTTAGAGTTTTTTTTAAAGAGAGCACTTTTTTTCTAAATCATCCTGTCAGTCAGAGGAAGATAAACAGATTGTGCCATGTTTTATTCACCCACTCTGTTACAGGCAGCTGCTTGGAAAAGAAAAAATAAAATCCTCTTTGACATCAAAATAGGGAAAAATTTTTCAATAATGCCCTGCTGGTCTTAGAAACTTAAGGTTATTCTTAAGATTTGGAGTTGAGAAGCTGAGAAGCATTAAAAGTTTTAAGATTTAAACAAGAAGCACTCAGAGAGCACAAACCTCCGTCCTTGTAGTGCAGTAAAAATCAGATAAAAAGAGGTAAGTAAATAACAGCAATTGATTTGTAATTACATGCACATGAATAACTTGAGCTTATTACATTTTTAGCTCAAGTTACCTTATTATATTTTAAATCTTTATAGTCATTCAATTCAATTCAATTGTATTTATATAGCGTCAAATCACAACAACAGTCACCTCAAGGTGCTTTATATTGTAAGGTAGACCCTACAATAATACATACAGAGAAAACCCCAACAATCATTTGACCCCCTATGAGCAAGCACTTTGACGACAGTGGGAAGGAAAAACTCCCTTTTAACAGGAAGAAACCTCCGGCAGAACCAGGCTCAGGGAGGGGCGGGGCCATCTGCCGTGATTGGTTGGGGAGAGAGAAGGAAGACAGGATAATACAGTACTTTCTATATATTGACAACACACCACACCACACTTCTAAGAATCATAGTCTCTAAGGTAAACGACCTTTTGTCAATTTTTGACCAATAAATCATTACGTTGACCTTGAAGACCCTTGTACGCATACGCAAAATTTAAATTTTTAATTTCTTTAAACGGAAATCATTTAAAACTTTGAGCTATTGTGTTTACAGGCAGGCTGGCAGACCAAAAAAACATAACTTGCTTGACAAAGGTAATTATATGCTATTAATATGAATACTAGGCTCCTAATACTTGGAGACATATAGGTTGCAGACCGTTCCCCCTATTTAATTTCATTTGTCTTTATTTTTATTTCAAATGAACTGCAACCAGAGCTTACTGAAGCGTAACTAGTCAGCAGCAGTTGGACTACAAACTGATTTCATATCAAAACTACAAAGTTCTGGTGTTGAAAATCTGGTTCTTTGCAAAAGAGCCCCTGTTACAATACTGGCCAGACTCAGTGAATCAGAAATGACTTGGAAGATGCGACTTTCCAAGCAGTCGGAGAAAACATGGCAGAAACGAAACTCTGTGACTCTGTAACGTTAGACAAACTGCTTTTAAATTCAGCCATGTATTCTTGCAGTCGCCTCTTTTTCACCGGATCAATGCTGAACCCTGACCTTGCTGTGGGGGGTGTCAGTGTTTTCCATAAGCCTTTCTTGTCAGCTCATTGTCAGCTCCATCAGAGATACATCGAGCCCTGATTATCGACTGACTGGCTCCTACAGGCGCCTATGAGGATCTGTATGTGCTGAAGCTTTTCTGGATGTCATCACATGACTAACACCTTTTTTAAAGATAGGGAGAGTGAGAGGAGGAGTAAATGAACAGGGGAGGGGGAAGGAAGTAAAGCCCCTTTTCTTGCTCCCCAGGAAGCCAAGGACACACTTATGACTGGCTTAAACTGGAGAGGAGAGGAGAGGAGAGGAGAGGAGAGGAGAGGAGAGGAGAGGAGAGGAGAGGAGAGGAGAGGAGGGGTTTGGAGGAAGAAGGGATGAGAGCGATGAAAAGATGGAGCTGGAGGGATGTATCTTAGTAGCACAGACAAAGACGTGGGGCTGAACGGGTGGGTGTTGGGACTGGAAATGAAAAGGATGAAGAGCCATTGATCAGCTGTCACCTCAGTTTACAGAGACCTGACTAACAAACATCAACGCTCAAATGCTCAGTAAACTCACTATTGTATGAGAGTGCATTTACATTTATGCAGTTTAATGCACGGCCTGCTGCTGTGTTCTCATCATTTTTTAGATAGAAACAATTTCTAAAATGTGGGTCCAAATGCTGCATGTATCTTATGCAGCCAGTGGAAGTGCAGCACTTCCCCCATCCACCCAAAGTTGGTGCACATTTAGAGTCCTTGCACCTCGCAAGGTCTTCTGAGGGCTAAAATAATTTCCCCAGAACATAATTTAGACCCCAGTCCTCATGGTGGAAAAGCAATGACTCCCAGAAGATCCTTGTCTTCGGGCAAAGTTCCTGCAATGGATATATATAGTTGAACACATAGCATACTTTGACTAGTACTTCCATCACACATTCATACAAGCATGCATGACACCTTACTCTTACTCTAGCTGTCTGCTCCAAGCCATCGAAATGTGAACATCACTAAAAATCAAACTTGACATCCCACAGTGGGTCCCACTTTACTGGCACCAAGCAGAAGATTCACCCACAAGATGCTCCAATAACAGCTAAGTTTATTTCTCTGATTTTTGTTAGAATAATTACTCTTCCTCATTTTCCTAAGTACACCTAACTATATACCAAAGCACCATTTAATTAGCGCTGAAGAGCCAACCACATTGGACTGTATCTTTCTATAAATGGCAGATGGAAATAGCTAATTACTATCCCCAAGAAACCTTTTGGTCATCCTAACCGGTGGGTACAGACATGATTAGCCTCGCGTGAACCTTTTAAGCCCCGAGTCAAAAGCTCTCTTCTCCCACTCCCCAGCATCAATATCTCTATGCAAACCTGCCTATGTCAACTCAATTTATTTTCCAATTTCCCGCAGGGTGAAAGACTGCCTCCCTCTCTCTCCCACTGTCTACCATCCATCACTCTACAACTTTCCATTCTCTGATGCTTTTCTCTTTTCTCCCTAGGCAGCCATGTGTCCCATCCTCTCCTCTTTTATTTGTCAATTGTCCTCTCAGTTGAAAATTTTAGGTACTGCTGTGTGTGCCTTGTGTGTCTTTGTCAGACAGGCAACTGAGAAGAGAAAGACAGGGGAAACTTAAGCCTTGATTATACTCTGTTGCAGACACGGACAGCTGGAGACATTGCTGTTAGACTTTTTTAATGTGCACTTGAAGTCCGCCGCCTGGTGCCCGTGCACGGTTGGTGCATTGTGATATGAAATCTCTGCAGATGAGTCCTCACGGCCACAAAAAACAGTCAAACGAACGGATGTCGACCCGCGCACTCACAGTCTCATCATCAAATTTATATCACTTGGACCAAAAGGGAAAGTATAATCCAGGCACTGGAGTGGTTATGTAAGTAATGGAACAGGAAGAGGAACATTACGCAGACAATAATTTAACAAATTACTAATATGAAAAGGTTCTAATCCAAGTGGCTGTAGTACCTCAAATAGCCACTAGAGGTTTTTGACCCAAAAGTGAGTCGTTCGTTGTAGACTCACATTACCAGGAAGAAGTGCCACTTTGAATGCCAGGTGGCCATGGCTACTAGGTGGCTTTAAGTAGTGTGTTTTATATAGAGTGTGTGATCTGAAGCCACAAGAAATTTCTAACAGTCTATCTCAAGCAATTTTTTTTGCCTCTTTTAGCTTTTTGTTTTGATTTGATAGCACATTTACTACTTAAGTCCCAACTTTCACTGTCACCATTTCCAGCAACAGCAGCCAGCCGATAAACCTCTTGCACATTACCTGATGTCGAAAAATACAAAATATAAAAAACAGCAAAGACATCCGGCTGTACTTATATTTATCCAGAACCAACAAACAACAACTCCAAAAGACCTCACTTCCTGTGCCAATAGACAATGATTGCCGACTAAGATGAGTATTGATGAGAATTTACTGATACCAATGCCTTTAATGATTCTGCCTATGTGTCCAATTCTTTATCAATTGTTGTATTGATTCTTGATCAATTTTTTTCGTTTAGTGCAAAAGACACCCAACAAAGGCTTTCGGGATAAATTAAACTGTGCTAATATCTTTTGAGCCTTTACACAATATAGAACAAGAGTAGAGAATAGGTTAGCATGTGCAAATCTTCAATGCTTTATGACTGTATCTGTATCTGCAATTAGATGTTTGTGTTTTCTGTTTGCAACTATTACTGCAAATGTAATTATTTAGAGCTTTAGACTGTTGGTCTAAATCAAATTTTCTAAATCAATTTCAGGACATCAACATGGAACCATGTAAGCTACAGCTGGCTGAAATAAACTACTTGAAAAAAGAAATTAAGGAGCTCTAGTCAAAAGTTTGAACAAGTTGGTAAAACAGGTCATTCGTAACGGTATAAGGAGTTTTATGGTGTCATTAGATGACTGCAAAACATACTTTATTGCAAGGAACTATCCCAACACAAGACTAATGTTCATAAGCACTGAAAAAAATTGTTATGAATTTGATCACCCATTCCTTCACCTCTGCTTTACATGAAGCCACAGCCAAGGCCAGTTGATATTCATGCTGCTCTCTAAATAACCATCAGCATACACCAACACAAACACAAGGCTCTGGCCAGCTGCAGAGGAATACACTATCGACCAGACAGGAATTTATCAGCCACCATAATTAATCTTGTGGGAGGCGGGCAGTGAATGTCTGCCTGTGAGTGAATCTCTAAGTATGCCTCAGAGAGACACGGGGCGGGAATGATGGCTCATATTGACGATATCTCTTGTGTAGAACAGCCCCGGTACAAACTCGCACACAGACAGACAGGCAGACAGTCCGCAACACACATACAGGCCCAAAATCTTTAGAGGGTCATCCAGACCTGAAAAGAAACTACTCACATCATGCAACGTTTTCAAAGATGTCTGAGCATCTACATCAGACTGCATCTGTTTATCCTGCTTTTCCTCCAGGAAAGACTTTGCCCTTTTGAGTTACACATTTAGTGATCACACAAGCTCCCAGCTTTAGTCCGATACGAACACACGAATAAGCAAAAGTAGGTTGTAAAAATGGGCTGTACTATCAAAAGAAGCCTAGAACATCTATCTTTGTCCATGCAAAGCATCACATTACACCTGCTGTCATCCCTCGACTTCCCTCCATACAAGGCTCTATGAATTATTGAGCGATCCCTGCATCGTCAACTACTACACCTCCGATTGAGCAGAATAAATATTCAATCTGCTTTCACCATTCATAAAATGACAAGACCCCCTGTTTGCAAGAGACCACCTGCAAGCTGAAACATAGGGAATTGAATGTATGATAATAGCCTCATTTCAAAGGCATTTTAAGAAAGAGGCTCATGCAGCTCTTTCACCAACCAGACCACATGCTTCTTTCCTTTTTGCTCTAGTTTTTCCACCGGTAACAACTATCTCCACTCTGCAGGTCTTTCCAGCACAGGGAAGGATGCATATGCCACAAACTCTTTCGCATAAGATAATAAAGGCCATAAAAGTGAAAAGAATTTTTGTATGTTTGTGTACTCACCTTTGTTACAAAGCAGCGTGTGTCTGTTGCTCGTTGTGTGTGTTATGAGCTCCGGAGCGCAGCGGGCAGCCTATCCTCTCTGTCTCGCTCCCACTGCGAGCTGGAGTAAAGTGCGTGTGAGAGAGAGTGTGTGTGAGTGTGAGCCCTCTCACTGGCTATTGTTACAGAGAAGGTAGCCAAACTGAGCATGCTCCAACATGAACAGCCCTTGCGGTTGGCATGGAAACCGGGAAGCGGCTGTCTTGCTCAAGTTGTGAGGTGCTTTTCAGACACACTCAGACAAATGCAGAGCGAAGTGCTGGCAGGTGCTGGCGCCGTGTCATCATCCTGGCCACGTTACTATGCTTGATTAATCCTTCATTCTCAGCGTTTCAATTCTCGTCAGTCAGAGTAACGTGACAGCTGCTCTGACAGCCAATGACCTGGATCACACACAGAAATTCACACGGCGTCCTGGATAGAGTAATCCACCACAGTATGGAGCTCCGCACCGCACATGATTGTTAACCTAAATGTTACCAGAATCTGTTTGGGTTTATTAGGGATTATCATCCCACCAAAAATGTATCTTATCCAACTTTCCATGCTCTGTCCATAAACCCCAAGGCCACAAGAGTGAACTCATTGTAAAATATTTGTTGCATTTAATTTGCAACAATATTGCATTAGGGTATAAAACAAAGCATGTCTGTGTGGACCATTCATAGTGGCCTGCTGTCAAATTTGTAATTTATTGGTGCAAAAACCTGTCAATAGCTTGGATAAATTATTCACGTTGTTTCTAACATATTTGTATAACCAGCTGTTGAACCATCCTAGGTATAGAAAAGAAATCTTTTGACAAGCATCAGTTCAGACACGCACATACCCACATTTTTAAAATCACAAACATTGTGATAATATACGTTTTTTGCTCCCAAAGTTACAAAGCCCTCTAGTGGATAAAAGGCTGCTAAGTAGGAAACATCATGATCATTTTGTAGCAGGGCTGGGTATCGTCACTGATTTCTAGAATCGATTTGATTCTGATTCACAAGCTCCTGAATCGATTCGATCCACAATTTGATTCAATTCGATTCGAATCGATTTGAATCTGGGAAATTTTGCCTCAGACAGTCAGAAATATTATAATTCAGATCAGTACATTTACATATTTTTGTATCTATAAAAAGGAAGCTGACACTTTCCAGACTTTATCAAAGGTGTAAGCATCACAGCAGAGGCCTTTGTGTCAAAGTAGCTGAAGATAAAACACAGAAAAACATGAAGGTGATTTTCCTGGCCTGGAATTTTATAAAAATATTCTGCAGTAGATCAAAAACAAAAGGAAACCATTAATCAACTTATGAACATCACCTCTGAAGTTACAGCGGTTTTATTAGAGACACGGCTAAGCGTTTTGCATTTTGCATAATTTTAAAAAGTTTAAATTTGTTCAGTATAGAACGGCAGAAATTAGGTTTTCTTTTCGGAAGTATGTAAAAGGAAAAAAAAACAACGGCCGACAGCGCTGTAAATAACGGTAGACTTGTGCGTAACAAGCAAGCGAATAATACAGAAAACAGATTTTTAGATGGGAAACTGTTCTTGAAGTACAGAGAGAGAGAGAGAGAGAGAGAGAGAGCTGTGCATGAAGTGTGATTTTATTGTGGTGGAAGCAAAACAGCAAAAGTAAGAGGGAATCCATGACGATGTTTATGTGAAGCCTAGTTTGGATCTTCTTTTGCTGCTGGTTTGGTCAATATTGTTTGGAGAGAGATCAAACTAACAGCTTTAGAATCAGCGCAAAAATGGCGTAAACACAAAGCGTGGACCCGCCGAAACATCAGAATCAGCGAGCTGTCGGCTTTCAGCCCCGAGTGTGTGAGAAAGGCGACATCTCACTGATTCTGATCCGCGGGTCCGCGCTGTGTGTTTACGCCTTTGTGCAGAAGCCGTGTACCTGCTCTCATTTACTGTTTTAAATGTTTGGTGGTTGTCGAAATTTGGTGACGTTTCACCTGAGATTCTGGCATTTTGGGCAAAATACATTTATATTAAAAAAAAATCGATTCAGGATTTTAATGAATCGATATCACGTTATCCAAGCCAGAATCGATTTTAATCAATGAATTGATTATTAAAACCCACCCCTATTTTGTAGCTATAAAGCTACAAAAGGAGGAGGTTGGGGTGGATAAATGGATCAACAAAACAAGGGACTTGAGACTGCTGTTTGCTTCCACTTTTCGTCTGACTGCTAGTGCTTTTTTTTTTTTTAACTGCTGATACAATCATTGATTAAGTCTGATCAAATGGTTAAAGAAACCATGGTGATTTGTGTGGTTTAAAAGGAATACATAGTGTTTTTCTTTTTAAGTAACATTTTTTGGCATGTTTGGCAAGGAACAGACAATTTATGTGTCATAATTTAATATCTGAAAACATTGTTTAATGTAAAGCGCAAATGTATTTCGCTGTTTGGACAATTTGTTGTTAACATGCCAAAATGCATTTTTCCAATATGTATGTTAAGTGAAAGAGTTTCTGGCATACTCGCTGTGAAAGCCTCACAATGTAGACTTTCATTAGATGAAGAAGAACAAAAACAGATACCGATCACTGAGTCTTTCACCTATCCAGAATTACAAAAATCAGTGAATTTCTAGATATTTCTACATTTGCATAAAAGACTTGCCTTCTCATGAAACAGGAAAGGTTTTAGTATGGAGTCTTTGTCTTGATAAAATCAATTTCTTTCATTAACATGCAAATTTATTTACCCAGCAGGGATGCTCAAAATCCAATCTGATGTTCGGTTCTCTCAGAGGAACATGTGTCGTAGGAATAAACTATATTAATAGGCCAAGAATCAAACATTATCCATAAATATAGTGTTCCACACAATAAAGCAGAGCCTCTGCTGTCCTGTGTGTGTGTGTGTGTGTGTGTGTGTGTGTGTGTGTGTGTGTGTGTGTGTGTGTGTGTGTGTGTGTGTGCGTGTTTCTTCTTTTGGGCATATGGAGAGAGACTGCAGGGGCATTCCACAACCTTCACTTCCTGTGGGAATAACAGTCACGAAAGGCACCATGCAGGCAACAGCCCGCCAGCTAAGCAAATTGCCAAGAGAACTGCTTTTGCTTTTGTTTCGTTTCTTGTACAATTACACCAAAAACCTACACGTTCTATTATTTTTTTTATATTCATACATGCCAAACCTTTAAAAAAATCCCAGTGTCTTTATTTTGCTTTCTTGGTCCAAATTCATCAACCACAAAAGTAAAAACGAGCTACAAAGCAACAGGAGAAAAAGTGAAACCATTGGTGAAACGATTATAAGCGGTCAATGCTGCCCACTCGCCGTAGGGGGTGTGTTCACTCAGCACCTGCTGCTCTGCATCTCAGGGCTGCTTGCCATCAGCAGAACCACACTAAAACGTTCAAAGCTGTTGAAGTGTTTCTCCAATATTCAGCAGCTCTCCCACACGTCAAACAATCAATATTGTGACTGCAACGAGAATTAATCACAGGAAGCAGGGAGGTCTGGGTGTTTATGGTTAAGTATATAAATGTACAGCATTTAATCACTAGCAAACTGGCTCATCTAGAAGTCAGTTTTACATTAAATAATGAGCAATTAGAATCTGAAATGACCCTCCGATGTCACAGAGTGCACGTACTGCACTTGATACAAAGAGCCAGGTGCTCAGAGATGTCAAGGACTGTGGGCAACATCTCAATAACATCAAGTCTTTTACTTCAGAAACCTAAGCACAATTACAGTATATTATTATATTACCATTACTAACAAACAGGTGAATTAAAAAAGAATTGAAAAAATTAAAAAAATCTTTAATTAGACACTTAAAAATTTTTTACCTTTAACCTTTTGTTTGGTTGTGGATAGACAGAAGAAGAAAGAATTATGAACTTATGATTATATTTTTAAATTTTTTACTGAAATAACCATAAAATAACCAATGTTATTAGGCATAAAAGCAAGAAAATGTGTCACATTAATTACAATTTTTTCCTTTTATCCATCCTCTGAAACTTATTTAACGCTGGGTTGCAGGGACAGCAGCCTCATGAGTCTATTATCTATTATCTATTATCTATTATGAGTCTATTATCACTGCTGTCCTCCAGTTTGTCCAAGGGAATACCAAGGTATTCCCTTGGACAAACTGGAGGCGGTGGCTGGGGAAAGGGAAGAAGCCCTGACCTCCCTTTCCCCAGCCACCGCCTCCAGTTTGTCCAAGGGAATACCAAGGTATTCCCAGGGAATATTAAAGATGCAAGCATATTCTCGTTCCACCCTGGGGCCTCCTCCCCAGGACATGCCCAGAACACCTTGCCCAAGAGAAGCCCAGAAGGCATCCTAGTCATTTGCCCACACCACCTCTAGACCTGGCTCTATACCTAATTCACCGCCATTACCTACAGCATGCTGGCAGTCCAGATAAAACGGAGTCTGACGCACGGATAGCAATAGGAAGGTTGTTCCACAGATTTGGTGCAACCAGGGCAAAAGCACGGTCACCCCTAGATTTAAGTCTAGATCTAGGCTGAGCCAGGAGTAATTGGGCTGAAGACCTGAGGGCTCGCCCAGGGACATATAGACTAAGAAGATCGACAAGATAACGAGGGGCTAAATTATTTATAATTCTAAAAGTGAGCAACAATATTTTAAATTCAATGCGATATTTTATGGGTAGCCAATGCAACTCAATAAGAACTGGGGTGATAGAGGCATGCTTTCTAGTGCCAGTCAGAAGGCGAGCCGCAGCATTCTGGACAAGCTGAAGTCTGTGAAGGAGAGCGGAGTGAAGACCAAAGTAGAAGGAGTTACAGTAATCCAATCTAGAAGTCACAAAAGCATGAATGAACTTTTCAAGATCTTTATGAGGGACATAGTGCTTAGTCTTAGCAATAAGGCGCAGTTGGTAGAAGCTAGATTTGATTACTGAAGACACTTGTTTGTTAAATTTGAAAGAGCTGTCCAGCAGAACCCCGAGGTCACTAACTGAGTCAGAGAAAGAAGTGGCAAAGGAACCAAAGGTATCGGCTGATAGGCCCCTAGGGATATGGTTGCCAAACACCACAATCTCCGCTTCCTTTTCGTTCAGGATAAGGGAATTGTCTGAAAGCCATTCTCTGACTTCTCTCATGCACTCGAGGAAGCAGTGCAACGAAGAAGCAATGTCGTACAAAGTGTCGCAGAACTTCAGAAATAGTGGGTTAGCCAACTGTTAGCTGGCTTATTACCAAGGTGTTACAGAGTGATTGGGCTGGTGGGTGAACCCTGATATCTGGTGTAGCTGTCCTCAAACTAACTTCCAAATTGATTTGAACTGTGCGCTGTGAGCTCCAGTAGATATGTTTTCTTTGCAGACAGGCTCGGTATCTGTACTGCTTGCTGGCTTTGCTCTTTGTGAATTTAACCAACTGCAGTCATCAACATATTGTTGTTGGCTGAGTTATCATGGCTGCTCTCCAACTCCTAACCAGGATAAGCCTGCTTTGCACCAGTCCACCAGAGGCCATTACTGTAAACTCTGAGACTTATTTAAACTGTCCAGTTGTTTTGAACATTTGAGTTATGAATTATCATTCATTTTGTTGTCACATTTCACAGTATCAAGTGGCAGTAATTTCAGTAAAATATGTAAAAAGGTCAGATAGGGAAAAATAATAAATCTAATTAATTACAACATTACACGTGAGCTTTATTTGTTTGTTCACAGCATATCTGAGAACAAATTTATCACACATCAATTTTTTATTTCGCTTTGCTTTATTTTTTCCAAATACAGCCAGTGTACCTTTAACTAGGAAGACAGATTGCATGCCAACGTGCACAGTCTGTGTGTTTGCTGATATTTGTTGTGCAGCTCGCTCTCATTTGGTAGTGCTAACTAGATGCTGATATACATGGCTGCAACATTTTTGACATCTGCATGCATGAATGCATGACGGAGGAAAAAAATGCGTCGAGTGCGTAGGTGGGACCATGGGATGACAGTACTCTCTGATTTAATGACACACATGGTATAGCTCTCTCATAGCTCACTTGACTGGTTTATTAACTTGCAAATTAGACTGAATGACTAATTAACTGTAGGCGAATGCTATTGGAGATAATCTTGCCCACTTTATCCCCTCCTCATTACTACAACTGTATAACATATTATTCAGAAGAAAGCACAGGGACATGGTCTGACATTTAAATAGCACAATTCTACTCTTACTGACAACTGAAAGCACTTTAAAGATTGCACATATTCATAAAGCACTTTATTCTATATGCTTAAGCACTTTATCTGCCTATCTAAATCTACCAATTTAGAATCAATTAATGAAACGTGCATGTTTCTGGACAATAAGGAGAGGACTCAGAGGACTCAGAGGATACCCACTCAGGCAGAAGAACAACATGCAATCTTACATAGAAACTGGCAAACTAACCAGGAGATCCAAACCAAGAATCTTCTTACCACTGTGCAGTATATCTACTACTGACTCTTTACAAGCGGCCTCCACAATATAGTCTGCATTGGCTTGTGTTGTACTGGCAACTGTCATTTCTGTTTGAGAGCCCAGACAGACTGCTTTCAATAGAAGCCAATGAAAACGCTCCATATATCTGTATATTGTCGAGTTTGCATCTATGTGCAGCAGTTTATGTCCATGTTGGCCTTTAGCTGTTACTGGACCCAGGTCTAGGTGGTACTGACAGTGAGACTCAAGATGAGATGTATCCAATGAACTGACATGCTCACCCAGCGATATACAGTTAGATTATTTATGAGAGCTCCACCATTGGTTCAATAATTCATAGGGCCCCACTCTGCCGTGGGTGAGTCACGGACAAGCCTTTTACTGAGAAAATAAGCATAGAGAGCAAAACACAACTAGGTAGAGTGAGAGAGATATTTGTGGGCAGAAAACTCAATAAGAACTTGCCACACCATTACTTTTTGAGGTCTGCTAAATTTAGCATAGCTTCCATGACTCAGGGGAGGTTCTACACATGGAGATGAAGGAGGTGAGCCAGCTTTTAGTGTTGAATAAGTATCCCTGGGAGTTTGGAAGAATGTAGCATCCTAAAACTGGAAGAAAAAAAAAAGGGTTTCCCTGAACCAGCAAGCAGAACGAGAGTGAAGTCATGTCAGTTAGTAAAATTTATTTTACACGTACCATGCCCAGTACAGTACATATGCAAGCGAGTTCCTCATTTAATGTAGATTTAACTGCTTCACAATGGCTGCAACTGTTAGCTCTTCAGGGCAGGAATAATATACTGTTGTCGACTAGATGGAAATGTTTACATTGGAAAGGGGGTTACTGAGTTAATACAGGATGTCGTAAAAATGTCCTTTGTCAATTTATCTGGAGCTTGATTGCTTGGCAACCACAATGCCATTGTGAGCCACAGTGTGTACCTTTGATGCCTAACAATCAGCAGAGTGATGAGTGAATGGGTGGAGGTTGATGAAGGTCACAATGCACAATGGAACACAGTGACACACATACAGAAACATAACCACAGGCTCGGCACACTGAACTATATTTACCCCATGAACTAGGTCTTTGTCCACTGACAAAGGTTAACCTCAGGAGGTTCTGGTAATTAGAATGAGAAATGTGCTATTCAGTTATTTTTATATATTACCTGTAAATAAACATTTCATTTTTCATTCTTCCAGTGAGCTTTTGAAACATACAAAGGGTAATGAAGTTACAAATGCCCAATGATAATAATTACAGTTTTTTAGCACTTTCTATTATAAGGTAAAGACCCTGCAATAACACAGAGAAAACAAACAACGCCCAATGAGCAAGCGCTGGACAACAGTGGGAAGGAAAAACTCCCTTTTAACAAGAAGAAACCTCGGGCAGAAGCAGGCTCAGTAAGAGGATAGCCATCTGCCGCGGCCGTTAGGGAAATATGTGAATGAAGACAGGTAAACACACTGGTGTGTTTCTAAAGTGATTTGAATATTTAAAATAGCACAATTACATTAAATATAAGAAGCAATTCAAAAGATGTAAAAAGTATACTGCATATTACTGTAATTGACTGTATACTATAAATCTCAAGAAGAAATTGGATGCCTACCTCGTACTGCTAATCAAGTCTGGTAACTTTACAGTGTGAAAAATGCAATATATTATGGCTTAGGCTTTGATGCATGTCACTCATTTGTGCACTTGGTGTTTGACTTGCTGATTTCATATTTTGTGGTTGACTGAACACTTGACTGTCTGTGACTGTTGAACCAGAAGACCAACATGAAATATGAAGATCAGTTCTATCACTGTTTAGAGGTGACTGGAAATCTATTAGATCCTGTATTTCACTGCCATTGACTGTAACTTGGATGAGTCATTTACAAGGGGATAGCTCTAAATGAGAATGCAAAACAAACCCCGTAAAAGGGTGTTGTTGGTCACATATATCTTTTTTCAACAGCGGTTAGCCAAATGTGTCCTGGGCAATTATCAACTTCAGCCATGACTCTGCTTTGGTGAAAACTGAATCTCTCAAAGCACAGCGAGCATTTCCACTGCATTTTGTACAGACATTCGTGGCCCCCTGATGAATTCTGATTTCCATCCAGCACTACCAACATTTCAAATCTGATTTGTAAGGAAAGCAGCACAAAGCTTTAAGTCTGTAGCCACGTCTAGTGGAAGTGGAAGTACACACTTTTTTTTAATAAGTTCTGCTGGATGCTGAACACAAACTATTCTTATGTGAACATATTTTGACCTACAGTGTTGAGACAGGAGGCAGCAGGGGAAGTGGCCCACATACGTCAGCTAAAATTGCAGCTTCATTCACTCAAAGTGTGTGTTTCTGCATGCGTGTGGGTGCACAATATCCACAACTCTGCACATAGAGAAAGTTTGACTATCATCTGCGGTTGGAACTAATCCATATTTTTGTCATCAGATACTCTACTGAATTATTTAATTTATGAAATGCAAATACAATAAAATCCAAGAGCCACTGGCCCTTTCCCAAATGCAACCTTTTCTTTCAAGTCACAACAAAAACAAAAGATATTCAACTGAAATTGTTATCAGCAGGTGACTGAAGTTTTGCCACAGCTG
>NC_140541.1:7272449-7552449 GCF_057382185.1 Mchenga conophoros
ACCATCACTCCTCCTGTGTCAGTGAGGCTTTTTCAAAAGCAGACATCTGGACTACCACCAGAAGGCGTACAGTTAAGTCTATACATGTTTGCACAATGACACAATCCAGCAGTCTATCCATTTTCTTCCATCCATGGTCCAATTCAGGGTCACTGTGTGCCTTTCCCAGTTATCCCGGGTTGAGGGTTGAGACACGCCTATGAGCAATTTAGAATCACCAATTACTCTAACTCACACATGTTTTTTTGGACTCTAGGAGGAAGCTGGTGTACCAGGACAGAACCCATAGAAAGGCCTCAGTTTTGATCCCAGGACCGTCTGCAGCAACATGCCTCGATTTTTATATGTATTTCTTATTTCTACAGCACCAAAACAGATGTGAGGTCATTTGAGAAGAAAAAGCCATTTCTGCTTTTTGAACTCAGTGCTTGCCAATAAGCACATACAATAAAAATGAGCTTTTCATGGAGAAGATTAGGATAAAAAAAGAAAAAATCCCCCCAAATATCTCTTACTGGGATGATCTTGTGATTTATATGAAGGCCACATTCCAGGCAGGATTCTAGACAAACAGCAGAAAATAAAAGACAGCGTTCCCAACTGAAACACTCTCACATCCCAATCACTGCACTTACTATAATAATGATTGTAGCATATCTATGTTTGTATGGTCCCCATCTCCTCCTATAAGTGGCTTAATCTTGATGAAACCTTTCATAAAGAATGCCTAGGGCACTGTGAGTGTCTAAAAATATTTCATACAAATCCCACAAAATATGTTATTACATTTAACAGTTTAACTAAGCACTGGATGAAATGTCATAGTATATTGTGATACTCCATTCTGATGTATGATAATGTTCCCTAGTATCAGTAATTGTATAGGTGTTACATAAATGGGCCCCTTTAGCCTTCTAAATACATCTGATGAAAAAAAGTATAGACTTGAAACATAAAAATTCACTTGTGGTGTGTTGGTGAGCACGCAGGAGAACACACAGCTTGCTGTACAGACATGACATAGTCCACTGGAGGTGTATCCAAAACATGATTTGACTGCCTGACGATGCTACACAAATTTTCAAAGCTTCAAATTCAAAATTGTAACAATAATAAAATAATGATATTTATAAAGAAGCTCCTTTAGCCAGATTTTAAACTACCACACAAGTAAAGACAATAAAGGAGTAGAATTAAATAAATTAGAATAAAATAGAGTACAGAAAAACGTGTGTATTCGATTATTTCATTTGTAACAATTCTTCTTGGCAGTTAATCTGGTGCTGTTGGAAAGCCTGTTTATTTTCCTTTAAATGGTGCCAAGGACCTGTCTGCAGTCTGACCTCAACCCCACTGAACACTTGATTGGTTTTGTTCTGCGTTCGTACCAGAGTGACGAATGCGACCACACTAGCTGACTTGTGACATGTGCTGGTAGAATACTGGGATGCTATCCCATGGCAGTGTATTACCAAGCTGGCGACGGTGCCAGGCCCGTTTGTTAAATGAATAAATTGCTAAATTGACAAGTTGTGTTTTTCTTCAGATTTCAATCACCCAATCCAATCAACGGCACCAAACTAGAGTTATTAACATATAAGCTGTTTGTCATTGGCAAAAGATTTGGAAAGTTTTTCTACATACTTAACTCTGCTGCTTAACCGATTTTCCTTTACAAATGTGGTGCAATTTAAGGAGAAATAAATAGGCTTTGCAGCAGTATAAGATTTGTTGCCAAGAAACACTGTTACAACAAAGAAATCACCCAAACACAATTTTACTTTTTGTGGTTAGTTAATTTTTTATTTGATGTCAGAGCTACAGTGGGGCAAAAAAGTATTTAGTCAGCCACCGATTGTGCAAGTTCCCCCACTTAAAATGATGACAGAGGTCAGTAATTTGCACCAGAGGTACACTTCAACTGTGAGAGACAGAATGTGAAAAAAAAATCCATGAATTCACATGGTAGGATTTGTAAAGAATTTATTCGTAAATTAGGGTGAAAAATAAGTATTTGTTCACCTCAAACAAGGAAAATCTCTGGCTCTCACAGACCTGTAACGTCTTCTGTAAGAAGCTTTTCTGTCCCCCACTCGTTACCTGTATGAATGGCACCTGTTTGAACTCATCATCTGTATAAAAGACACCTGTCCACAGCCTCAAACAGTCAGACTCCAAACTCCGCCATGGCCAAGACCAAAGAGCTTTCGAAGGACACCAGGAAAAGTATTGTAGACCTGCACCAGACTGGGAAGAGTGAATCTACAATAGGCAAGCAGCTTGGTGTGAAAAAATCAACTGTGGGAGCAATCATCAGAAAATGGAAGACATACAAGACCACTGATAATCTCCCTCGATCTGGGGCTCCACGCAAGATCTCATCCCGTGGGGTCAAAATGATCATGAGAACGGTGAGCAAAGATCCCAGAACCACACGGGGGGACCTGGTGAATGACCTGCAGAGAGCTGGGACCAAAGTAACAAAGGTCACCATCAGTAACACACTACAACGGCAGGGAATCAAATCCCGCAGTGCCAGACGTGTTCCGCTGCTGAAGCCAGTGCATGTCCAGGCCCGTCTGAAGTTTGCCAGAGAGCACATGGATGATACAGCAGAGGATTGGGAGAATGTCATGTGGTCAGATGAAACCAAAGTAGAACTTTTTGGTATAAACTCAACTCGTCGTGTTTGGAGGAAGAAGAATACTGAGTTGCATCCCAAGAACACCATACCTACTGTGAAGCATGGGGGTGGAAACATCATGCTATGGGGCTGTTTTTCTGCCAAGGGGACAGGACGACTGATCCGTGTTAAGGACAGAATGAATGGGGCCATGTATCGTGAGATTTTGAGCCAAAACCTCCTTCCATCAGTGAGAACTTTGAAGATGAAACGAGGCTGGGTCTTCCAACATGACAATGATCCAAAACACACCGCCCGGGCAACAAAGGAGTGGCTCCGTAAGAAGCATTTGAAAGTCCTGGAGTGGCCTAGCCAGTCTCCAGACCTCGACCCCATAGAAAATCTGTGGCGGGAGTTGAAAGTCCGTGTTGCTCGGCGACAGCCCCAAAACATCACTGCTCTCGAGAAGATCTGCATGGAGGAATGGGCCAAAATACCAGCTACTGTGTGTGCAAACCTGGTAAAGACCTATAGTAAACGTTTGACCTCTGTTATTGCCAACAAAGGCTATGTTACAAAGTATTGAGTTGTATTTTTGTTATTGACCAAATACTTATTTTCCACCCTGATTTACCAATAAATTCTTTACAAATCCTACCATGTGGATTCATGGATTTTTTTTTTCACATTCTGTCTCTCACAGTTGAAGTGTACCTCTGGTGCAAATTACTGACCTCTGTCATCATTTTAGGTGGGGGAACTTGCACAATTGGTGGCTGACTAAATACTTTTTTGCCCCACTGTATATGGGAACTGGTGCAACAACATAACCCGGGGATTGCAGGTTTCTCAGCACTCTGGTGGCTATTTATTTCAAATCAAGGTTAGTTTAAAAAAAAAAAGCTGTGCTTGTACAAGGTTAAAAATATTAAGAACAAGAGGGAGCGGTCAAGTCCATATTTATTGTCTTTGTTTAGTATTTTTACCGCTATCTTGATACTTTATTTTCTGCAGGTCAGGTTCTTGTAACGTTCAACAGGATAACATTTTTTTTTAAATGGCATTGTCCCTTATAGCAATTTACAGAAGACAGAGACAAATGGGGAGAAAGAGGAGGGTGGAAGGTGGAGAGCAGCAGTTTAATCCATATTTCACCAACCAAATTGCTAAAGGCGAAGTTGAAAATCAGCACAGAGTCTTTAGCCTCTTCAACCAGACACATTCCTCTGAGACCCGCTGATCAACTAACCAACGTCTCTGCACACACTGGCAGCCTGTTCAGCTGTTTTTAGGATAATCCGTCTTCTGGTAAAAATGTTGTCTGAATCCTAATAGTCCGGCGGTAGACACCAGACATAAACATGTGCACTGCAAACACACACAAAATACAAACACAAAAGCAGAATCTGTCTTCGAGCTGTCAGGTGGCAAAGAGGCAGCAGCGGCTTCGAGTCTCATTAGGATTCTGCATCTGGCTTCACATCACACACACACACACGCACACGCACGCACGCACACACACACACACACACACACACGCACGCACGCACGCACGCACGCACACACACACACACACACACACCCAGTGAAGTCTCCTCTGAGAAAATGTGTATATGTTTATATAGCTGCTAAAATGCTACTGTCTTGGATGGCAAATCTAACATGAGTAATACCTCACTAATAAAAATGGTCCTGGGCACAGATCTACTAAGTCACAATGCTATTTTTGTCTTTGCTATTTTTGTTTTTTGTGGAACAGACACTCATGGTTGATTTCTAGCGGGTTTCCCGCTGGGAAGGTTATTCCTGTCGACAGAATTCTTTAGAAATTTCTGGTTTCAAAGATCCGATCAGGTGAGAATATTCTGCATCGTAATGCATTGGGGCTGTGGAAAACATCCATCAAAACTTGTACAGTATATAACCTTTAAATGAATTTTGATGCTATGAAACACTTCCAGGTGATTTTAATGTTTTTAGTAAATATGAAAAAAATAAACAATTGCTATGGAAGACTGAACCTCATGCCATATTTTTTCAGTAAGAGTGGGAATAAGTGGTGTGCTTTCTAACCTCTGACTTAGAGACCTGTTTGCGTGCACTGACAACCTTATGTTGCTAGGTAAAAATGTGTATTCCCCAATCAGTGGCAAGTGGTTGCTAGAGGTTGCTGCAAGTTGCTGCGAAATCGATTGCCTGAGTCATGCAGACCTTGACCATGTCAACCACAAGTCGCTAGAGAAAAATATATATGACCTAACCAGCTGGCAAGCATTTGCTGCCAAATGGAATCAGTCGCAAAGAGGCTGCTGCACCAGAAACATCCTTGTGATTGCTTTAGTTACTTGGAAACTGCCACCGTTGCATGGAAGATGAAAATTTGTCTGCAAACACTTGCCAACTACTCCCTATGCGGTAGTCAAAAAAGTGCAAAGAAAATCTGAAACGGAGAATCTTCCACTTTAAAGTAACATTATGGCTTACTGCTGCAACCAACACATTTAAACACAGGTGGCAAGTGGTCATTGTCTTCTGTGCGAACGATGAGGGACTGCTACAATATGTTAGCAAACAATTTTTGGTGCAGCACTATATACCTCTTTGTGACCGATTTTTACCTGGCAACTGGCAGCAACCACTCGCCAACTGGTTGAGGAGTACAGATTTTTCATTAGTGAGCTGTGGTTGCCTGAAGGGGTCACTGGTCTGTAAGTCTCTGTAACCAGACTTTATCGATCTATTTCACAGTGAATGGCATCAACATCCAGTAAGTATTTGAAACCGGAATATAGATAATTATTTTGGTTGCCAATGGTTTATATAATATATATAATTCCTTTAGTGACTAACATTATCCAAGGGGTTGCCGATTGGTCTCTAGGCCAGTGTGACTGGGGCCTAACTAACGAACTACAGGGTGGCAGATATTAATTTAAAGAATACTTAATATTGCAATTTACCTTGATTGATATTTTTTTTACGTAAAAATGTCCCAGAAAGTAACATTTTTACAGCAGTCTGCTGTAAAGTGGTTGACTTCAAGCAACCACATCTCCTCTTCTATGGGCACCAGGCTAGTACTTTGTCTCAATGAACCTTTGCCCTACTTCTAGTGAAAAAGACAGTAATTTAACACTGATGTAATGCACGGTGCTCGTTTTATCTTCAGTTGTGCTTAGTGTTTTTTCTTATCAGTGGGAGAAAAAGAGAGAACAAACTGCTTGCAATAGAGAAAAAAAATGAAAATTTGGAGAGAGGCAGAACAGATAGGATCACTGGAGCATGCAGTGAAGAGAAGGAAGAGCAAAAAAGAGGCACAGAAAATGAGAGCGGTGTTACAAATGGCTGCTGGTGAGGGGAAGGGAAAAAGGTTGGATGTGGAGAGTGAGCACAGCTGGAGCTCTGTGTGAAGCCTTACTCATGGTTACACCAGATGATGGGTGGAGAGGGCACGGACTGAGGGAGCATTTACGCTGCCACAGGCTGTCAGCAAGGTTATGCTTTTTAAAAAATGACTGCACTGAAAGGAACCTGCTGCTGCTGCTTGCTGAGGTAACTTGCAAGTAACCACCCTCATTCTTTGTTTGACTCCCTCGAAACCTGCCTTATCATCACTTAACATGCAGAGCTGTGCAGCCAGGTTTCCAGCTAATATGAGAGACATGAGGGATGTATGAAATAACATTTTTACACACATTTTTATGGTGTATTTAAAGGCAGTATGAAGCGCTCAAAGTATAATATGGTCTTTTGCTAAAATGATTAAACACACCTTAAAATATGCTTCTTAAATACCTCTGTTGACTGGTTGTGTCACAGGATTGCAGCTTTTGTCCTTCAGTACGTTAATACTACCTGAATAATAAACCTGAATGGATTATAGAGGCTAATCCACATAATATTATTATTGGATTGATGCTATATTAGAGAGGATTACACCTTGCAGAGAGCACATAGACATTACAAATGAAAGGTGTAAGCAAAGAAATACACGCCTGAAGCAAGTTTGGGGCTTATTTCCTGTTTTCATTCTCCTGTGTGGAGTAATGCAAATGTACAGTAGTGTGCAAAACTCTTCAGTAAGCCCCTTATTTCTTTGTTTTACTTCCAAGAAGACAGACCTCTTTGTAATTTCTTTAAAATTGACATGCTATACAGCATTTGTCACAAATCTGTATTCAAATCGTTATGTATTTAAACGGTTATAACCTGTTATTGCAATGTAGTTATAGTAAAGTAACATATTTCCCCATCTAACATTCCATGTCTGCCTACATGATATCAGCACAAACACTGGCAGTAAGAAAAACAGATGTGAATCGCTTTATATAGCATTATTGTCACTTTCCCTATCAGATCAATCTACTGACCTTGAAATCTTGAAATGCTACTTCCTATATGTTAACATTAAATACCACAATTGTAAGCATCATATTTTCTAAACTTTAAGTCTTTTTGTCAATTTAACCAATAACTTTGAAGACCTTGGTGGATGTAAGCCAGATGTTAATGGATTGTTAACATGACATCACACCCCTATACCCATACAGAGGAGATTCATGCCTATATATCTAAATATAGCCACTTTGTTACTAACAGTCTGTTGCAAAAACACATCATTTGTTATCATTTCTTTAGTTAACTGTACAAAAAAATGCTAAAAGTAATATTGTTTGACAGGCATGAAAAAGTATTTTTGCACCAAGATGATTCCTTGTGATAGGCCAGAAACGATCTGTGTATGATGTGCAGCAGTGGTGTGCAGTGGCTTTTACAGAAAGACAAGCAGGGATGATGTTACCATTTTTTGCTGCCAGTCTTTTATTCTCTTATACATGCCGACTGCCTCCTACAGCTTGCTGCACTGATCCTGCATGTTTTTACCTTTCTGCACTCCTTCCTGCCAGAAGGATTGTAAAATATTTTTTGATATATTATATCATCTAATGATTTTCTACTAACTCGCAATGACGAGTGCTGGAGGAGCTTTTTCAGAACCATTACTTTAGCAAAAGTAGCAATAAAATATCATCAAAACGCCTCGCTACACATAAAACTGTATTATGTGCAGTGAGATTGTTTCTGCTCCAGATGTTTAAAGCTGAGCTCATGTTAAATACTTATATAAAATGTTTAATCAACACTATAACATTCTATATAATCATATACTTACAATGGCTATCATGTGAGTACCACTATCTCAAAGAAAAAAACTAACATGCTAATCAGCTCAGCCCTAAATTTCTTTTTTTTTAAGAAAAAAAATTGTTTGATTGGTAGTGGCTCCATTTTCCAACATAACAATGATCCCAAACACACTGCCAGTGCAGTACAAACATACTTGGATAAAACATAAGACATAGTGGAACACTGTCAGTCATGGATGGGCCTCTCCAGAGCCCGGGCCTCGACATTATTGAAGCAGTGTGGGATCAACTTGACAGAAAATGGAACAAAAGGCAGCCAACATCCAAAGGAGATATTAAAATTCAAGAAGGATTGTCTCAGAGAGTTCAAGCTGTGTTGAAGAATAAAGGGGGTCACACCAAATATTGACTTCAAGCTAGAAATGTACAAAATTGCCTTATATACTGTTTTTACATGTATGTTTGCACATTTTAATAAATTGCTGGACCTATTTCCCATTTGCCAAGCAGAAAATACTAAAATGAGGGCGACCTCAAGACTTTTGCATAGTACTGTAGATCAACATGAATGACTTCAGTCTTTAACAGCTTGGCCAGATTTAGAGTCTCTTTATAAAGGCTCATTTTAAAACTTACATTATTATACATCCTAAAGGGTTGATCTGGATTTAGTGTTTTCAGGGGGAGAAACATTTCGTCACTCATTCAAGTGACTTCTTCGGTCTTCTTCCGTGGCTTTTACACCCCAAAACACACTGCAACCAAAAATTGGACCACCCCAAGGATCGGGTCCCCCGACACAAATAGAGTAATATAGTGTACGCTGTGCCAGGATTTACACATCGGGGAAACCAAACAACCTCTGGCGAAGCGTATGGCACAACTAGAAGAGCTACCTCGTCTGGCCAGGACTCTGCAGTCTATTTACACCTACAGGCCAGTGGACACTCTTTCAATGTGGAGGATGTAACATCCTAGACAGGGAGGAACGCTGGTTTGAGCGCGAAGTCAAGGAGGCCATTTACGTGAAAAGGGAAAGACCATCTCTGAATCGAAGAGGAGGCCAGGGTACATCTGTCACCATCTTACAATGCTGTGATTGCAGCCATTCCCCAACTCTCTGTGAATGGTACTCATGGCCATTGATCAGTGGTCTTTGATCAATGGTTCTTGATCAATGGTCATGACAGTTTGCATATTAATGATCAAGGAACTGACCTCACAGCCCATTGTTCATTCAGTGGGTTAGTTTCAGTTATTGTGCAAATGTACTGTTTATAAGATTGGGGAAACCTGCAGTCAGCTGAGACTGAAGAAGTCACTTGGATGAGTGACGGAACGTTTCTCCCACTGAAATCGCTACGTCCACATAAACGGGATCAACCTTTTGGGATTTACTTACCTGGATTATTGAGCATGCATCAAGACATTATTATACATCATTGTGCAGGATGACTACTACTGATGCACTTAATGTGATTTTGACTATTAAACATACATTTTGATAATTTAGTCTAAAAATCTATCTAAGTCTAAGTTTTTAGGTTTTGTCTGTAAAAGCATAAGTACCGGTAAGTAACAATTACCGACCACTAGTTTAAAGTACAGTACTGAAATTGAAGCTGAAGATGAACCTCAGAAAATAGGAATCAACTCAAAACACCAAACAAAAATACACTACATGTAAACTATGCTGGAGTAAAAACATTTGAAGCCCAAGGCTGGGATTCTCATGGTCAGAATAAGTAAATGTTTGTGGAGAAGGAGACTGATAAACTATCAATGTCATTAGTTGCACTCTTTTTTTCTTTTTTAACAAACTGCTGAATGTGTGTCTGTCCGTGCAAGAGCTTGTAAGAGTTGTGCTTTCTGTGGGCTTATTTGGAGAGATCTTGAAGCCAACAAGCCCACCCTTCTTCGTCAGACTTGACAGCACATAGACCCAAAGCACTTGTATTAGCATTTTATCGAGTGACCTTCCTGCTCTTCAGTCTGCCTCTTATGTTTTCGTTTTCACTCCAGCCTTCCTGTTCCCTCAGAAAACGCAACTAATACCTCTGTATGACCCAACGTGAACTGCATCACTCAAAACTGCTCAACTGGAATAGTTCACTCTGACTTTGAACATTGAAAACTGCAAGAGTGTGCTGCAATATTTTGAGGGTGCGTGCATCCAGCTTTAAGAGGCTTGTTAACTGTTTTACTTTGGGCATTTCTCGATGGTTTCCTAGAAGCACATGACTGTTGCCACAGCTGCCACATTTTTAATTACTCCACTGGTAATTAGGGGTTGCCCATCGTTGGTATAGGAGATCCCGGACTGTCATCCATGCACAACGCCTTTGTTGGTGGTGTTCATGGCTAAAAGGGGGGAGCACTGGGAAAAAATGAATGCTCATTCACACTGTCAGTCAAGCTGCCTTCATGTGGCTGAGCATGCAGCTGTGACTGATGTTCTAACAGGACACAGGGGGATGCATTATAGTTTATCCTGAAGGCAGGACACAAAAACAAAGGAGGTTCTCGGGGGAGAAGAAGAGTTCACTCTATGAGGTTTGAGGCTGCTTGGCTGCCTCCAACATGTTCTTCTTATCATTGTTGTTTTTGCCTTGAATTCCAAAAACCAACATAACAAAGACAAAGACCTGATAAATGCATTCCGATCAAACCTGATATGTGGGTGAGCTTTTGCGGCGCATCATTTGGGATGTATTTTTTAAATTTTCCTCAGTTTTCTTTACAGGTGCCCCCTCTTGAATCAAGGCTGAATGCCTTCTACATGGCGCCAATAATGAAGCAGAAATGTTTTGTGTACGTTCTTACAGACTCTTTTCTGTGTTGTGTTATGATAAAAATGGTAATTTCCTGAAAAAAAAATCCACCTCGGTGATAAGACATTTCTGTGGTGTAACGTAAATCATCTGTTCATTATCTATACTCGCGTACACTGTGAAGGTCATGGTGGCTGAAGCCTATCTAACCTTGGCCAGGATGCTGGGTATACTTTCAACAAATTACCGGGCTTTTACAGGACTGACACAGAGACCCATTTGCACACAGACTTTAACGATGCTCTACCAAAACATCAAAATCAACATCAAAATAAATAAGAACTCTCCAGCAATAAATTTGATTTAATAACTTGAAGCCACAGGACCAAAGATACCAATATATTACTTTAATTCTGTATGTAAATCACACATTAAATATATTTAAACTGATGTTTAGTGCAGTGATCCATGTTCTCAGTATTCATTTTGTTCACCACATGTTGCACAAAATAGCCAATTTGAACAAGCGACAGTTTGAGAGCAATCTTTGGAATAACGTGGTTTTAATTTGTATGGGTTTTCTTAGTATGTATTTCGCTGTACAGCTGCTCCTTTTTTATACATGTATAGTTTTACATAGCCTACCCAGCGACTACAATTTTTCAAATATCTGACATGTTAACGTCTTTTTTTTCCAAACTAAACTCTACTCACAAGCATCGTGCTTGTTAAAGAAATCAACTGGATGGCAAAAATCATTATTTCTACAGAGACTGTAAGCTAATCGTAAACAGTAATCATATGCAAGCTAACACTGCAGTGACACTGTTTTAATTTCCTGGTCATTATTTGTATATTGTACAAAAAACAGAAAAGGCTCATATCATAGAAACTAATCCTTTAATGACCACACTAATGATCATCACTAAGGAACAAAGTAAGTGGAAGTGAATGGACTAAAAAAGTGCCTGATCTGAAGCAATGAGTAAATGGAAGGTAATTAAACTCTGTCCAGTCAGGCTGATCTTTCTCCAAAACAAAGCCAGTATTTTATAATGCCTGTCACAAGTATGCGCATTAGTATTAGAAGCCTAGGCCCTTTAGTATACCTTCCACGCATTTCTCCCAGCTTAGCCTGACAGACTCACCTAATATAATTGACTTTGTTTAGCTGGCTGTGCATATCTGTGTGTGTGTGCGTAGCTTGCATGAAGCTGTGAGAGTCTGTAGGTCCACCGCTTGGCCTTTCATCACATCACTGCACCGACTGAGTCCATGCAGAGATCAGATAGGGAGCAATAAAGCCAGACTCTGAGGAGGAAAATCTTTGAGACTCTTCAGTGTGAGACCTCTCGCAGAGCTGAGCGTTAGCCTATCAAGCAATAAACACCCTCAGAGCAAGTTTATCTTAAATTTGCTTAACATCTGTTGCCAACATCAGATGGGCATAAAGTCTTTACGAATGAAAGATTAGGCGCTGCAGCCAGAATCTTCGAATTTTAGTTCACAAGTTCAAATTCCCTAATGCAAAGCCGGTACTGAAACATCTACAATTAAATGTAATCTCCCTACCCGATGATTTACAGAGTGAAACTGCTTGATAGGTTCGTTTAAGACGGCAGAGTCTCAATAAAAGGCTTCAGTTCAATTCTTTCACAGAAAATGAGAACGAAAATGGAAGAGACAGCAATAGTGAGGGTTTACTGGCAAAAGAAATCAATTTGCCAAGAATTTGATTTCTCTTAATGAGTAAATCCTTTCTGCCTAAAAACATACCCAAAGCTGTGCAAGCACTGCACTAAAAGGCTTCAGGGTGCAGTAACTCATGTCCAGTGGGAAATGCCTTTGATAGAGCACCAGTAACAATTCAGGTAGAGTCATGTGGCTCTTATTTTGGTGGGAAAAAAAACTAAAAACACCTCCTACTAAGTCCACAGGCATAAAATATGTATGCACAGCAAGCCTGAGGTCTTTCATACTGTATTTTTTATTTGTAGAAAACAAAGAAAACTGCTGCAAGAGTATAACAGTTTCATTAAAATTATCTGATTGCAGTCTGGATTTTAGCCAGTATTCCCATCAATCCTAGAGGTATTTCCAGTCATGGCTTGGATGACTGCTGAGGCCCAGTCATCCCGAAAAATGCTGTACTAAAGGAGCCCCGAGGGTAAAACTGCGAGACTCCGCAGATTCCACAAGGGAAATAAGATATTACTGCAATGTTTTCCTATTTCATTTACTAAATGGCATCACAGAGCGAAAGCAGATAATGAAGACAAATACAATCACTGTTGTGTAGCTGCGTTGTTCTACACTCTCCCATCTTGGCTATATAACATATTCATTGCTCTGACTCTCCTCACCTGAAAATGTCCCAATTTGCCGTTAAACCAACAAGCACCATGTGCGAGTCAGTTTTTCACTACAAACACAAAAACTGCTAATTTTTGCAAAAAGTGCAATTTGTAAAAGGAAATAATTTTTCGTTTATTCATAAAGACTAAAATACAAAATATTTTCTAGTTATTGTGTTCTTGGAATGTAAGAACTTATATATGACTAAATTTCATATCTTGGCTTTGCTGAAGCTATCAATATTTAAAATATGCTGAAATGTTCTAATTTCCATTTTTTATGTACACTTTACTTGAAGCAGAAATTTCATTCCCAAGCTTCAAAAGGCAATTAATTAAATAATAGATACAAGAATAGCCGCACTGGCTCTCTTCCACAGTGTCTTTGTCAGATGGCCCCGCCCCTCCCTGAGTCTGGTTCTACCGGAGAGTCCTTCCTGTTAAAAGGGAGTTTTTTCTTCCCACTGTCGCTGGGTCATCTGTAGGTCGTCTGATTGTTGGGGTTTTCTCTGTATTATTGTAGGGTTCTTACTTTAAAGTATAAAGCACCCTGAGGCAACTGTTGTTGTGATTTGATCCTATATAAGTAAGATGTTTTACTTGAGAATGAAAGAACTCTGAAGTTGTGATTTGCAGTTTTGTTAGTAATAATAATAAATTATTAATTAATCACTCAACGAGCAAAAGAAGTAAAAAATATAAAGTAGCACTATGGTAATATGAACAGTCACGAAATTAAAAATTTAACCCTGTGTGTGGAAAAAACATAAACATAACACAAAGTACCCTATCCTGGGTTGTTACAAAGAATACTACGTGTATAATTAATATAGTGATGGGGAAAGAAAGCTTCAAGCAGCTATGTGCAGGTCAGTCATACCAGCTGAGGACCAAAAGCACTCACAAATCACTGCAGGGATCGCTCCAGTGACTCTGAACCTGACTGCCTGGTGATGCAGCTGCCAGCATCAATCAGCTGTTACCGCTCTTCTAATTCAAACGACAAAATACATCCTAATCTTTTTACTTACTCAAAGTTACTCCCAGAACGCTTCCCCCTCCATCACATCAGAAGAAGACGTCTCGTTTTATACGTGGGCTCAGATTCACAGAGCAGGTTCAATCCTCGCAGCTCCTCACTATTAAGAATCTGATGCCGGTTGCACACAGACCGGCTCCCTCCAGGTGGATCGATAACGACACTAACGTAAAACCGCGTGCCACACGGCCGTTCGTTCACTCTGTCCCTCCCTCGTGCTCTTTTGATGGATTTCTATCGAAGGATCCCGGATACGCGACCTCTTGCTTTTGCGGCTTTCTCCTTGGGAACTGTGTTGCCTTCAGGTGCTGCTCGTAAAAACGCCTCCTTCACCTTACAACTTTATGATTACACAGTAGTAATCCAATGCACTTCATGTTTCTAAAATAATAATAATAATAACAACAATAATAATAATGATGATGTCACTGTTTTGCCATTAAAAGTTGATTATTTACAATCTGTTTTTTATTTCTAAACTTCAAAGAGCCAATACGTTTTTATATTTGCAAACCTGGTAAATGTTAAAAATCTATGGAGTTTGCAGCTGATAAGTCAAAAATAAAGATCATAAAATATCTAATGCATCTCAGTAATATGTGATGTGTTCAGTGTTGGGAAGGTTACTTTTAAAATGTATTCCATTACAGAATACAGAATACATGCCCCAAAATGTATTCTGTAACGTATTCCGTTACGTTACTCAATGACAGTAACGTATTCTGGATACTTTGGATTACTTAATATATTATCATGCTTTTTACAACAACGTGAATGTACTATTGCTGTGTGATTTATTACTATTACTGAAGGTCCGCGACTCCGAACTGTAGTAAAGGGACCTCTGACTAATACGGCGGGGTCCCTGTCGGCTCGTAGCCGAAAAATAGCTTTACTTTGTTGTGTGGGTCAACTTTTCTTGCGAGAGACAGAGAGAGGCGTTGAAAGGCTGCTCCAACGGAAATTATTGTTTCGGAGGAAAACACGAACACAGTGTACAGTCGAGTCTTAATAGCTTACTTACAACTGGGCTCGTCAGGCACTCTTCTTGGCTGCAGTGGTTATTATTACATTTACATGCTTCCAGCGCCCGTTTTTGCTCGATGACAACTCGTACCTTTCCACTCCCCTTTTTCTCCCTCCTCGCGCTCACAGACCCATAACGTGTATGGCAGTCCATTCTCCCTGCAACACGGACTACACTGCCCGTGATGCTACATTCTTTAGAGCTATGCTTGTAGCATTCTGCCTGTTAGCTTAGCACAACAACAACAACGAAAAGGCGCTCTCTCACCCAGGAAACACACAGTCGCAGAGAGAGAGAGAGAGCGTCGCCCTGTAACCATGGCAACCGTAACGCTGCTGCCTGGAACAACAGAACGTAGCTGTCAAACCAAACCCAAACAGTCCTGACCCGCGACAAAATGAAACAGGAAAGTACCGCAGTGCAATCCATTTATTTCAACAAAGTAACTGTATTCTGAATACCACCTTTTTAAATGGTAACTGTAACGGAATACAGTTACTCATATTTTGTATTTTAAATACGTAACGGCGGTACATGTATTCCGTTACTCCCCAACACTGGATGTGTTACAGTGACAGGTGAAATCGGGTTTAGAGCCAGCTGGTATTCATCAACAACACGTGTGAAATTGATATTTACGACTGCAAGTGAAAGTAGCACTAGCCATAGGACAAGCTCCCACTCTGTCTGTGATTGGCCACGATGAAAAAACTGCCACACTGACCCCCTTCCCCAGCCCCCCTCAAAACTCCAGGCAGAGAGTGAACACATAATGCTTGCTGCCATACCTGTCCATCTGCCTGGGGTTAGTAAAAGTGTTTAATACTAATTTTAAACAATTTTGTGCAGGTTCCTTGCCACCGGGGACTCCTTCAGGACCATCGTGTTTAGTTTTAGAGTTGGTGTGTCCACGGTGTGCCAGATCACCCCCCAGGTAGCGACGGCCATCTGGGACTGTCTAGTGGATGATTTCATGGCTGTGCCTTCACCTGGAGACTGGCGGTCCATCGCAGAGGGATTCCAGGAGCGCTGAAACTTCCCTCTCTGCTGTGGAGCTCTGGATGGGAAGCACGTCCAGACAAAGGCACCCCATATGTCATACAGGAGACACACACATTGATATACACTAAATATTTATTTCATTTCTTTTTTTGTGGTGCCCAAATGTATGCACCTGCTTGATTTTGTTTAAACAATTATTGCACACTTTTTGTAAATCCAGTAAACTTCTTTTCACTTCTCAAATATCACTGTGTGTGTCTCCTGTATGATATTTAACTGACATTTTTTATTGTAACAACCAACGATTTATACAGGAAAATAATGTCTATTAACAAGGTTGCCCAAACTTTTGCATCCCACTGTATTAGTACAGGGAGTGCAGAATTATTAGGCAAGTTGTATTTTTGAGGAATAATTTTATTATTGAACAACAACCATGTTCTCAATGAACCCAAAAAACTCATTAATATCAAAGCTGAATGTTTTTGGAAGTAGTTTTTAGTTTGTTTTTAGTTTTAGCTATTTTAGGGGGATATCTGTGTGTGCAGGTGACTATTACTGTGCATAATTATTAGGCAACTTAACAAAAAACAAATATATACCCATTTCAATGATTTATTTTTACCAGTGAAACCAATATAACATCTCCACATTCACAAATATACATTTCTGACATTGAAAAACAAAACAAAAACAAATCAGCGACCAATATAGCCACCTTTCTTTGCAAGGACACTCAAAAGCCTGCCATCCATGGATTCTGTCAGTGTTTTGATCTGTTCACCATCAACATTGCGTGCAGCAGCAACCACAGCCTCCCAGACACTGTTCAGAGAGGTGTACTGTTTTCCCTCCTTGTAAATCTCACATTTGATGATGGACCACAGGTTCTCAATGGGGTTCAGATCAGGTGAACAAGGAGGCCATGTCATTAGTTTTTCTTCTTTTATTATACCCTTTCTTGCCAGCCACGCTCATATATATATATATATATATATATATACATATATATATATATATATATATATATATATATATATATATACATACATACAGTGGGGCAAAAAAGTATTTAGTCAGCCACCGATTGTGCAAGTTCCCCCACCTAAAATGATGACAGAGGTCAGTAATTTGCACCAGAGGTACACTTCAACTGTGAGAGACAGAATGTGAAAAAAAAAAAAAATCCATGAATCCACATGGTAGGATTTGTAAAGAATTTATTGGTAAATCAGGGTGGAAAATAAGTATTTGGTCAATAACAAAAATACAACTCAATACTTTGTAACATAACCTTTGTTGGCAATAACAGAGGTCAAACGTTTACTATAGGTCTTTACCAGGTTTGCACACACAGTAGCTGGTATTTTGGCCCATTCCTCCATGCAGATCTTCTCGAGAGCAGTGATGTTTTGGGGCTGTCGCCGAGCAACACGGACTTTCAACTCCCGCCACAGATTTTCTATGGGGTTGAGGTCTGGAGACTGGCTAGGCCACTCCAGGACTTTCAAATGCTTCTTACGGAGCCACTCCTTTGTTGCCCGGGCGGTGTGTTTTGGATCATTGTCATGTTGGAAGACCCAGCCTCGTTTCATCTTCAAAGTTCTCACTGATGGAAGGAGGTTTTGGCTCAAAATCTCACGATACATGGCCCCATTCATTCTGTCCTTAACACGGATCAGTCGTCCTGTCCCCTTGGCAGAAAAACAGCCCCATAGCATGATGTTTCCACCCCCATGCTTCACAGTAGGTATGGTGTTCTTGGGATGCAACTCAGTATTCTTCGTCCTCCAAACACGACGAGTTGAGTTTATACCAAAAAGTTCTACTTTGGTTTCATCTGACCACATGACATTCTCCCAATCCTCTGCTGTATCATCCATGTGCTCTCTGGCAAACTTCAGACGGGCCTGGACATGCACTGGCTTCAGCAGCGGAACACGTCTGGCACTGCGGGATTTGATTCCCTGCCGTTGTAGTGTGTTACTGATGGTGACCTTTGTTACTTTGGTCCCAGCTCTCTGCAGGTCATTCACCAGGTCCCCCCGTGTGGTTCTGGGATCTTTGCTCACCGTTCTCATGATCATTTTGACCCCACGGGATGAGATCTTGCGTGGAGCCCCAGATCGAGGGAGATTATCAGTGGTCTTGTATGTCTTCCATTTTCTGATGATTGCTCCCACAGTGGATTTTTTCACACCAAGCTGCTTGCCTATTGTAGATTCACTCTTCCCAGTCTGGTGCAGGTCTACAATACTTTTCCTGGTGTCCTTCGAAAGCTCTTTGGTCTTGGCCATGGCGGAGTTTGGAGTCTGACTGTTTGAGGCTGTGGACAGGTGTCTTTTATACAGATGATGAGTTCAAACAGGTGCCATTCATACAGGTAACGAGTGGGGGACAGAAAAGCTTCTTACAGAAGACGTTACAGGTCTGTGAGAGCCAGAGATTTTCCTTGTTTGAGGTGACCAAATACTTATTTTCCACCCTAATTTACGAATAAATTCTTTACAAATCCTACCATGTGGATTCATGGATTTTTTTTTCACATTCTGTCTCTCACAGTTGAAGTGTACCTCTGGTGCAAATTACTGACCTCTGTCATCATTTTAAGTGGGGGAACTTGCACAATCGGTGGCTGACTAAATACTTTTTTGCCCCACTGTATATATATATATGTGTGTGTGTGTGTGTGTGTGTGTGTGTGTGTGTGTGTGTGTGTGTGTGTGTGTGTGTGTGTGTGTGTGTGTGTGTATAAACATGACAGCACAGCTTAGGTTAGCAAAGTTGCATCTGAATAAACCACAAGATTATTGGAACAAAGGACAGACAAGACTAAAGTGGAGATGTTTGTTATCAGCATGAACACATCATAGAAACTGCGTGCATGGTGGTGGAAATGTCATGGTTTGGGGCTTGTTTTGCAGGCACAGGACCTGGAGACCTTGCAGTCACAAAGTCAGTCATGAACTCCTCTGTATAGCAAAATGTGAGTCCATCTGTCCAACAGCTAAAGATTCGTCCAAACCGAGTCATACGGCAGGACATCGATCCCAAGAACAACAGCAAATCTACAACAGAATGACTGAAAAAGAAAAGAATCAAGATGTCCAGACCTTAACTCATCTAAAATGCTGTTGTAGGTCCTTAAGAGAGCTGTGTATGAACAAATGGCCTCAAATCTCAATAAACTGAAGCAATTATGTAAAGAGGAGTGAATCAAAATTCCTCTGCAACAATGTAAGACTCTCACTTCAGGAATCACTTCAAGTTATTACTGCTAAAGGTGGTTCTGCAAGCTGGTGATTAATGGGGTTTAATCTTTGTTTTTCATAGAATTCTGTGAAAACTTTCTTTTCCATGACTGTATATCTAATTTGCAATTCTTACAGCGCATACTGTTATTATTTCACCTTCTTCTTTTTTTTACCCAGTCAAACCTTTTATTGAGATCAAAATCATATTATCAAGAAAGATGCTGCAAAAAGCGCTTCCTCGTAATATGTATAACACAAACAAGAGAAAGCGAGAGCTAAAGAAAGCCGTCACACTGCAGTAATTCACAGATAATAAGACGCGTCTCAAACTATACATCAGCATAAAAACAAAAGGAGTATATGATAAGTCTGTAGCTGTGATCAAAGGTACATTTCACCCGAAGGATACAGAATGAAGGTTAACATCGCTGTATTTATGCTGAAGCTGTGATCATTTAGGTTGTATTGCTGCCTTTGCAGTTTCAAAAACGATTGTGCGAGCTGTGCACTATGAGAAAAGTGGAATGGGTGTCCCATTTCCTTTACTGCAGAATAATCACTTCTAGTCATTAAAAAACCTGAATGCTTAATTGTGCTTAGTTTTTCACGTGTTTCAGGAGTTTCCCAAAAGGTGGATTATATAATCAGATGTAATAATGTATTAAATGTGAACTTTATTGATGATGTGAAGGTCTGAAAATGTGATTGCTAAAGTTACTTAGATTTATCTGTGTCGTTTGCGGATGTATCCACAGCCTTCTGGATTTGGCTTACATCAAGTTGTGGTGTCTTGTAACCGAGTCAGGTTTGTTTAGCTGGCACAATAATAAAACCTTTGCTAATTTATTATTTTTGCACTGTTATGAGGTTGAACATTTAATTGTATGTACCCAACAAGCCTGTACCCATAGTACATAGCTTTGGTTGAGCTTGTATCCCACCCCCCCCCCTCCCTTGCAGAGTGTTGCTGTCATCTCTTTCACCACTGCCACTGGCTTACAACCTGCAGCAACTCTCTATTGTGGCTCAGCCGCTGTATTGTGAACTTGCGGATTGTTGCTTGGAAACAGTAAACCTTACCTCGCAGAGTCCAGGGGCAACCCCCACAGTAACTGATATCACCAGAGGACAGCTGCTGTTTACCTCCATCCATGGAGACAGACTTATGCTGGTATCTTTTTCACATGGGATACAGATACAAAGTAACTGAACTGCTTTACTTCTGCAATCCGTTTGTGGTTAATTTTCAAGTATAGATAAGACTGAAAAATATTGCCTAAAATAACATGATAATGTTTAACTATTTTACAATTTTTATACTCTAACTGTAATACCACGCTGAAGAGATAACTATTTAGTCCCACTGCTGTCTCAATTTCCTCTCTATTGTCATCTCTTATTCCACTCCCCACCACCCAAACACCAGCTTGCATATGTTGCATATGTTGTCCAACGTGGATAAGAAAAACCATGCTGTGACCAGTTGGTGAAAATGCATTGGTGTAATCATTCCAATTGACTTAGATGCTGATCCTTTAATGTTTGAAGGCAGCAGAGCATATGGCCTTTGTAAAAACGCAGGCACGGCAGGAATTAGGAGGCTTAGGAGTCATTAACAGTTTAGAGAACAGAAAAGGAGATTTTCACTGACACAAGGTTCAGAGAGCTCAGGCCCCCTGAAGCCTGTGGAGCTTGAAACTGCAATCAGTAAGTGCCAGGGCTTTCTGACACATTGTTTCAGTTATTCAGCTAATAGCTCCCGTGATGCTGCTAATTTAGCATACAAGGTACTGGGTAAGTGCTGAAATGCAAATATTTACTTTGTTAAACAGAAAAACAGGTTAAAAACAACATCGAAACTTATAAAGTTAACATATTAAAAATAAGCAGTAGGAATTCGTGTTTTGTTTTACATGTGGACTGCATTTTAAGCAACCTCAGAGTAAACCCTGCAATATGTTTCACTATTAAAGCACCACAGCAATAAATTTGAAATAATTACCATCAATTATTTAGCATACTCGTCCACAGTCTGTCTAGCCTGGGACAAGATGAGTAGATATTTACAATATTTTTTTTCTTTTAAAAACTACTACAAGTTAGCGAATAATTTAATCGAATTATAGTTAAACAACATAGATTTGGAAACACTCAGATTTCTACAGTCATTGCTCGGAACTGAGTGGCCGTTCTTTCACTGATTCTGCCCTGTCGTCAAAATCTTGATTGGCCTGAACCAATCAGAAAATGAAACACTTCGCTTGACGAATCATGACGAACAGTACTTTTGAAGGGGCGGGACTTAAAGTGCCAATGAGCTGGCCGAAATGCTGTCGCTGTACATGGTTATCGGATAAAAAAGAGCAGCGGAAACTCAAAGTTTACAGCTCATGAAACTCACAGAATGAATGGAACGGCTTACTCCAACTTTGACAATCAAGAACATGTGCTGAAATTGGGAGAAACGTTTGAGAAACACCCTAAAAGTGCCTATCACACAGTGCGATGTAAGTGGTGGTTTCACTCGTTTGGTTTTGTGATCGCTAACCGTAGCATGCTAGTTAGCTCATTAGCTGAAGATCCGAAAACAGCTGTTTGGTGTGTAGCCAGTTTAGCAGCTTCGTCAGTTCGTAGCTGTCGACTTACTGGTGAGACATGCTTGTAAAAGTATGTAGTAAGTTAACTCTGAGATATACGTAGACTTTAAGCTCTGAGTTGTCAATATGCTAGATAATGTTAGCCCAGCTTAAGTCTGTACAACACTACCACCTGCTGGTGCCGTTACCCCACTGCAGCACTGTCAAATACATCCGTGGTTTACGTTTACAAATTCAGCAATGTCACTGTCATTATTAGAACATTGTACACGTTGTTATATGTGATGTACATATACATTGTTTACGTATGTGTTATTTTACAAAATCTTGATTTTCGTTTGCGTTTAAAAAAAAAAAAATGTTGTTTTTAATTGCCACAGATGACTTCAAGCCAGCATCCATTGATACCTCATGTGAGGGGGAGCTCGAAGTGGGCAAAGGAGAGCAAGTCACTATTACGTTGCCTAATTTAGAGGTTAGTGTCTGGTGCTCTAGAACTTTACACTGCAAGACATAAATGTGGATTTCAGTGGTGGATTATGGTGCAATCTTGTTTTAAGACCTCTTCTGGAGCTCATGTTTTTAACTTGGATGAGTGTTTGCAATCCACAATAGATCTCAACTGTTGCTGATCTCAACTTTCTGTGCGTGTGTGTGTGTGTGTGAGAGAGAGAGAGAGAGAGAGGAGCAACAAAATTTTCAGCTTTGTGGTTTAAATTTTTGACAGATTTTTTGAGAAATTGTTAAAATATTCTCTGAAAAAATAGCATAATAGTACTGTGACATCTAGCTTAAATACATACATACTTACTTACATTTATTTTGCTTTTTAGGGTTCCAGTGCTCCTGTAACGGTCTTCAAGGGATCCAAGAGGCCTTACATGAAAGAGTGCATCCTCATTGTAAACCATGACACAGGAGAGTACAGACTCGAGAAGCTCAACAGCAACATAGCTGTGAAAAAGACGAGGTGGGGTTAAAAAGAAGTAGCACACTAATCTAAAGTGGTATTTCATTTAACCTTGCAAATTTGTGTGGCAAAAATTTTTTGAAAGAATGAAAGGTAGGGCTGCCGTGATTAGTCGACTAGTCACAATTACGTCGACTAATAAAATCGTCAATGACTAATTTAATAGTCCTTCATTTCCCCAGATTTGAAGGGTGGGTCAGGTGTATACTTCGTGGCCCAACCTATCCCAAAATTCATAGCGCGGCCCAGCTCAGTTTCCAACAATGGCGGCAGCTAGTTAGTTTTAATATTACTCTTATTATTCTTTTTGGGTCACAAAATAAGCGTTTAACATATTTTCAGGCGAGAATGTAGCTGTGTAAACCTCAAATATCTGCTCAGTTTATGAAGACACCACATATTTTCAAAAGCGCTCCGACGTTTTCAGAGACGTCTTGTTACCCACCAGCTCCATAGCTAGCCGGGGGGCAAGGCTCACTAGAGCCGGTGAGAACACCGGACTCCCGGCAAATTGTTTTCAAACCCACCGCCGTCTTTCGCTACTCAGGTTAAACATGATATATAAGTCACTTAGATAACTTAAGAATGTTATTGTTTGGCTTTTTTCAGTATTTTATTTGTTCCTGAGTAAATCGGTTTGGCTGAATAAACGTCAAGCTAGATAGCAAGGAGCAGACGGCTGAGTTTATTAAACTTCACCGAAACAATCTGCACATTTCATTAAAATTTAATAAACTATCATCTTGTCTTTATTTTTAGTTAGCACATACCTTAAAATCTTAAAGCTGTAAGCTAATGATAGTTATATAAGAGCAGATGCTGCTGGTGCAATAAGCTGTACGTTTTAGATGCATGATCTGATTAGTCGACTAATCGCAAAAATAATCGTTTGTGGCAGCCCTAACGAAAGGTTAGTTATCAACATTTTTTAAAAAAGAAAAAAAAAAACTTAAAAAACCGTATTAAAAGCTCCCGCGTGTCCGTGTTTGCCTGTTCTTGTGGATTTTCAGGGCTGAGGGTAGCAGTAAGATTCATTCTCGACTGGAGCAGCAGACCAGTCGTCTGGGCCAGCAGATGAGGAGTAATAACAGCAGCAGTAACAAAACCCCAGCCAGCACTAAAAGTTCTCCACCAAAAGAGAAGACTTCCCCAGCATCCCCAATGGATGACATCGAGAGAGGTAACATGGAGTCACACTTGGTGTGTTTAACTGATGACATCCACATCTGTATCATTTTTATTGGGTTCGGCAGAAGAAGACTCATCTTTTCTCATAGACAAATTAGTCGTCATATCTTGAAGTCTTATGCAGAAATGTTTAAGGATGGGAATTGATAAGAATTTAACGATTCCGATTCCATTATTAATATCACTTATTGATTCAGTTTTCATTGGCTCATTGTCACCACCCTCTCTAAGCAGCATATCAAAGATATTACACATATTACACAGAACACTTTTTTTAAAAGTGTGGGTGAGCATTCACTCAGCTTTAACATCACTCTCAGTTCTTGGCTAGCTAAGTAATGTCCATATCCACACTGCAGACTGCGCCATTATTTTTCTCCTCCAGCACACGAACTGCGAGAGTGCAAGAGCCGATAAGCAGGATTGATACGCAGGCAGACTTAGGATTTCCAGGACTTGGTCTAGTGGGAACCCATTCTCTAGAAGAACCAGTTCTTGATTCCGATCCCTAGAAATATCAGACATATTCACAAACATTCTGTCACTTTGCTGCTCTTGTTTGCACATTTGCACGTGCACTTTGTTGTCTGCTGTCTGATAACAAAAAAAAAAAAGTCTTCCTTAGATAGTTAGATAGTTTTTTTTTTTTTGTTAATTTATGTTGTAATTTATGTTAGGTCAGTCTGTCTTGTCTCTGCTAGCCAGCTAACTAGGCCTCTTAGTTAGCTAGTTTAGTGTTTTCTGTTAATTTATGTTGTAAATTTATGTTGCATGTAGCACCTTGGTTCCTGGAGGAACGTTGTTTCGCCTCACTGTGTACTGTTAAACTGTATATGGTTGAAGTGACAATAAAGCCAACTTGACTTGACTTGACTTGAAACACATTTTCTAGTTATGAAGTCACGTTGGATGTGATCCAAAATAAACCTGTAGCTTGTCCCTGGCAGAGGACATTAGAAGATGAAATGATTTTCTGATATATTTGTTTTGGCTATTTCTGCATTTTTGGGGCTGGACAAAAGGTGGAATAAAATACTGCCTGTATTTATTTTACACTTGGGACATACAGGTGATGTTCCAGCCTTGAAATTGGAAAGGCAACCAAGATCATTTTAACACCCTTGTCTTTTTTTTCTTTCTCCCCCCCCCCCAGAACTGATGGCCGAGGCTCGAGTCATGGATCAGATGAGCAGCAGTGACAGCTCCTCAGACTCTAACAGCTCGTCGTCCTCCAGCAGCGACGACAGCTCCAGCAGCAGCGATTCAGAAGATGAATGTACTTCCGCGGCACCCTCAGTCAACCACAGCATGCCTATCATCACCAGCACCGACTCCAACAGCCACCACCACGAGAGTGGAGGAGGACTCATGAACACGCTCAGTGAGTAACCCCCTCAGCTTCATCTAAGTTAGACGGACGTCATCTTTACATGAAAGTCGATACCACCTGGTTGCTCCTAAGTTAAAGTTGTCACCATAAATATGAACACATGAATCATACGCACCACAGAGCTGAAAGATTAGTTTTCCATTATAACATGTAAGGGCAGGTTCTCTCTTTAGTGGCAGTTCTCATTATTGTCACCCAGTATGAAAGCAGTTGGAGCTCTTAAGCTCCATCCACATGTCAGTCAGTTCACCTAGCTTTGTAGTTGACGGTTATTAAAGCGTCTGGCTAAACGGATAACCCTGCAGCTAGAGCTGGGCGATAGAACGATATGTATTGCGAAATAACTTTTTCTCGATAGAAAGATTAAACTATTCTGATAGGCCTCATCTCTCTTGTCCTCTTTAAAAAAAAAAAAAAAGAAGAAAAAAAAAGAGAACAGCGAATCCAAATTAAGTAGTGCAGAGCGGAAACAATCACAGCCGCAGCGTCACGTCACGTGACTTGTCACGTACAGCACAAGTGCCAAGCCGCACATGTGTATTTGTTTGGGAAGCAGCCAGCCGCCGTGCTGCCCGGGTAATGGAGGAAATGAGTGTGCTGACTACAGAAAAATCAACCGAGCGTGACCGAAGGTTACCGAAGAGAAAACAGATGATGGTTCCAATGCCGGACAGATTGTCGAACGGAAGAGCCATAGAAGTTCTGTAGTGTGACGGTATTTCGGCTATTTCAAGTCTGACAAAAAGAGTAGCGTGCACTGTAAATTGTGCCGGAAGCAAGTCTGGAAATACAATAAAGCGGTGCAGCTCAGTCTCTGACTGGAAGCGCTAATTCGTCATTCGGCTTTTGTCAGACTAAAGTAACTGTTAAAACTGTTTGAAAAGCTCAGCTATACAACAAGGAGAGATTGAGAATTTCCTTTTAGTTCTCAGTTTATTTGATATTGACAAAAGTTAGTCAGTTTTGTCTGTTATTCTGTAAAACAAACTAAGATTTATTTTTAGAATTAATATTTTGTTTCTAAGTGGAATTGACAATTTAGTCTGTTTCGTTTGTTCTATTTTGAAACTTAAACGCTTTAGCGGCTGTCTTTTGTGTAGTTTGCAATATTTGCCTTTATTTATCTGAAAAAGTCATGTTCCTTAAGTACATCTACCCTGTTGAACTTATTATGGGAAATAAATATTTAAATAAAAACAAGCTGCTGATTATTTCACATTTTACTTGTGAGCAACGGCACATTTAAATCTTACAAATATAGTTATTTGGCTTATATCGTGATAGATATCGTTATCGCCTGAAATGAAAAAAACATATCGTGATATGAAAAAATTATATCGCCCAGCTCTACCTGCAGCGTATTTCCACCATCAACTGTATTCATTACTCACATTAGTAGCTGCTTCACGCACTCTATTCAGTGTTGTTTTGTCCTTTTTTTTTTCTTTACACCTGTCTTGTCTTTGGCTTTTGTGGTCAGAATTATGATCTGAATGGGATGTGTCAAATACATTTTGCTTTTCCAAGATAATCTCTGTAAATTCTCCATAGGTTTCTCTTGTTCGTGTGTTTCCTTTATCTGTTTATTCATTTCTATTAGTCTGATTATTCGTAATTTTTTTAAGTGTTTAATTGTATGATTTCTTTAAACTCCAAAGTTATAAACTACTGTTGTAGTAATTGAATAATAAAAGGGAGAGGTGAAACAAACCAAACTGTACCATACAAAAGTGATGCAGAGACCCTGTGCAAAGAGTAAACTGAGCTTTAGCGACACATGTATATAATCTTAACTTGCTGTCTGTCCGTCTGCTGCAGAAAATGACCTTCAGCTGAGTGAATCAGGCAGTGAAAGTGACGACTGAACAGCAGGAGGACACGTCTGCCCGTTTGCAGATCTCAGGAGCATTTACAGTGAGGAGTGAAGGAGCCAGTCACAGACCTGTCAGTGTCCTGCTTCCATGAATATGGAACAGTCTTCTCTACATATCAAATGTAATGTGCTGCTTCTCTGCCAGAAATCAGTTTTTATGTCACATGTGTTGCTTTATATTTGTGTGTGAAGAGATGCCTTAGTTGAGAGCGCTGTGATGTCATTAATGTGAGAGAAGCTGTAACATATGATGTGCACTCTGTGATGGATCCTACTGGATGCTTCTGTGTAGTTAAACCGACCGAGAAAATGTGATTGGCAGGATGACGGTGGTCTTCATGTAATCGTCTTAAACAATAACTTGGCTTCCTCAATTCAGCTTAGAAACATGAAAAAACTTTAGTTGTGCTTGGATAAGATATAAGTTGATGGCTTCAGGTCCGTCTCAGCTGCTTAGGTTTGTTTTATTAGAGACATATCTGTGTTAACAGAAATGAAAGCCACGCTGCTTCAGTTACATTGTGCCTTTTATTTTGGTTTACTTAAACTTTTTTTTTTTTTTTTTTGTAATTTAAAGTTACATTAATTACTTTATTGTTCGGGCCATCACACAAAGAATGCAAGTCTAATGCATACAACTCCACGCTTTGCTTCTTATTTAACTCCTGAGAAATAGGCCAGACTATCAAAACATGGGCTGAAAGATGCTAAAATGCTCCATGGAGCAGAACTGAAAAGTTAGGTGATGATTATCTGTAGCTCAGACCACCTTGCATTGCACTAGTCATGTATTCATTGTTAAAATAAATAATGGTTATTGCAGCCTGAAGTAGTAGGACGTCTCCAAAACCTTGTGGATCATGATGATTTAGTATACAGCTGGGTATTATTTCAGGCAAAGTAGTCCACTATGTAGTTGGCTGACTCAGAGTCATGCTTTGTAGCTTTAAACCTGCAATACTTGAATCTTTATATCTCTAAATATACTCGACCAATGATTACTTGCTTATATTTTATATATATATTTACCAACCAAGCAACTGGAAGTACGAGTAAATAGTGAGTGTGAGTCTTAAAGAACTTCATGTGCCTTGTGTTGTTTCCTTCCGCCTTTTATAACATGGGGCTTCCTCATCACTGCTGAGCTGTCGCTACAAGCAACAAGCTGCTGTTTATGGTCCAGAATGTCTCTGGCATCCCTGCTGACTGATAGATGGAATGAGAGAGAAATATAGAGAAATTCAGTTGCATGTTTAGTCTAAAGGAGAGAGAGAATTGTTCGAGAACAATTATACAAAAATAAAGATTTTAATGCTTTCCTGTGCTTTGGCGTCAGTTTTCATTCATGTGACTGCAACGTCTGTAGCTCTTTGTGCTTTGGCGTTTACTCCAAATTTTAACGCTGATATTTAAGTGTTGCTGATCAGACCAGGTGACCTTTTGCATTGACTTGCTGCCATATGATTGGGTGATTAAAGGTTTAAGTTGTCAACGACAAGTGTACCTAATAAAGTGATGTGAGTTATTATTTTACTGAGATACTTCCTTGTAGAAAGCTGTTACACTGTTAGGTGTATTACTTGTATGATAGGTATTTACATTGCATAGTAAAGTATTACCACAGAGCCAGCAGCAATGCTCCACCTCTCTAAAGGCATAGATGACTATTTTCTCCAATCAGCCATTACGAACACGGCGAGTGTTTTCTGTCGTAGGTTTTCCCTTCAGTGTGATGTAAGTAAACTCCAGCATGTGGAAAGAATTTCAAAGTGAATTCCTTTCTGTGGCTCGTAGAAAGAGTATGTGTTAAAACACGTATAGTTTTCTTTTCACAACTCTGTTATGGCAGAGAGCAGACGTATGTTTTTGGTTCAAGTGCGCACACAACTCTACATAAAAGATTAAGATCACGGGTAATTTCTCTGTTGACAGACTGGGTGATAGATTAAAGTTGAAAACCATGAATTATTGCAAACAAGTAGAAAATAGAAACGGCAGCATTGATTTAAGCAGATCTGATTTAAAATAAAAAAAATTTCACTACTAAAAATATTCATTCTTGATTGCTGACAGCTATTCCAAAATAGTTCATTGTAGTTAGTTCAATAGTTCTACACCATACGTTTTGTCCTTGCTGTAGAAGGAAGAAAAAAAACTTTATTTACCTGCACATGGGAGGAAAAACTCCTTTTTTCAGAGACCATCTGCCACGGAGTAAGGAAAGCGTGGGGAGAGTAGAGATTACAACAGAAAAATAAACACTCGTTCCGTCAGTTGGACCATTAATTGCAGATAAGAAACGTGCAGCTGCAGAGCCAGCGATACCTCCAGAGCTATACAGGGAAAGCCAGGACAGAGACAAAAAGCAGAAACTACAAGAGAGAATAGAGTTAAAGGTAATTACACGCCGTGATGGAATATAACTGGACGATGAGGGAAAGGGCAGAGCAAATTGCTGAAGGCCAAAATTCCAATTAATGTGCATGTGTCAGTGCACTTTTTGACCAGATTTGTAATTAAAACTTTGTATTTGGGCCTTCAGGAGCTGCAGATTTCAAAATAGAGTTATGTTCACCAACGTAGCTAATTTGATTAGAGTAGCTGCACAATTATTCAACTTCTGCACCAATGTTAACTTTCTTTAAAGCAAAATCTGGATAATTTAGGAAACACGTCTTTTTGAGCCTCTGGGACTAGATGCACAAATAAAACTTTGAAGCTGTTAACATACCACCTACATACAAGGATCCTCCCATACATTCTGTGAATAGGATGAACTTTGACTGTCAAAGGGTTCATGTGGCAATAGCACTGTGGAGCACACCTAGTTGCCTTTGGCATAAATGCCTCTTGGCATTGAAAGTCAGAAAGTTGACACTGAGTACTGATGAAAGGTAAAAGATTAGATAAATAAGACTATTGTGAAGATGGACATTTCATGTCCTTGAACAGCTGGAGAGGAAATACAATCTCTTCAATAATACAGTTTTATGTTATTTGCAGTTGCAATCTTTTCTCAGAGCAAATATAGGCCATGAAATAGAGAGACTCGTTCAGCAGGTGGATTTAAACATAGCATCAATGGAATATCTTTTATTCAATTCAATTCAATTTTATATATATAGCGCCAAATCACAACAAAAGTCGCCTCAAGGCGCTTTATATTGTACAGTAGATACAGAGAAAAGCCCAACAATCATATGACCCCCTATGAGCAAGCACTTTGGCAACAGTGGGAAGGAAAAACTCCCTTTTAACAGGAAGAAACCTCCGGCAGAACCAGGCTCAGGGAGGGGCGGGGCCATCTGCTGCAACCGGTTGGGGTGAGAGAAGGAAAAGATTAGATGAAAAAGCTTCACCAGAGCTTTTTATCAGATTTATTCCTTCAATAGTTATTCAATACCAATTTTAATTGCATATTGAGACTTGTTCATTAAAGCTTTCTTCTTTAATTGTACCTCACACCACAGAAATGACATCTACCCAATCTTGAAGTCTCTACCTTTTAAGAGTGATAGAGATATTTTACCTGGCTTTGTACAAAGGTGCCCCCGTTCTAGTATGACCTCTGAGATACAGTGGCTTGCAAAAGTATTCGGCCCCCTTAAACTTTTCCACATTTTGTCACATTACAGCCACAAACATGAATCAATTTTATTGGAATTCCACGTGAAAGACCAACACAAAGTGGTGCACACGTGAGAAGTGGAACGAAAATCATTCATGATTCCAAACATTTTTTACAAATAAATAACTGCAAAGTGGGGTGTGCGTAATTATTCAGCCCCCATGAGTCAATACTTTGTAGAACCACCTTTTGCTGCAATTCCAGCTGCCAGTCTTTTAGGGTCTGTCTCTACCAGCTTTGCACATCTACAGACTGAAATCTTTGCCCATTCTTCTTTGCAAAACAGCTCCAGCTCAGTCAGATTAGATGGACAGTGTCTGTGAACAGCAGTTTTCAGATCTTGCCACAGATTCTGGATTGGATTTAGATCTGGACTTTGACTGGGCCATTCTAGCACATGTTTTGTTTTAAACCGTTCCATTGTTGCCCTGGCTTTATGTTTAGGGTCGTTGTCCTGCTGGAAGGTGAACCTCCGCCCCAGTCTCAAGTCTTTTGCAGACTCCAAGAGGTTTCCTTCCAAGATCGCCCTGTATTTGGCTCCATCCATCATCCCATCAACTCTGACCAGCTTCCCTGTCCCTGCTGAAGAGAAGCACCCCCAGAGCATGATGCTGCCACCACCATATTTGACAGTGGGGATGGTGTGTTCAGAGTGATGTGCAGTGTTAGTTTTCCGCCACACACAGAGTTTTGCATTTTGGCCAAAAAGTTCCATGTTGGTCTCATCTGACCAGAGCACCTTCTTCCACGTTTGCTGTGTCCCCCACATGGCTTGTGGCAAACTGCAAACGGGACTTCTTATGGTTTTCTGTTAACAATGGCTTTCTTCTTGCCACTCTTCCATAAAGGCCAACTTTGTGCAGTGCACGACTAATAGTTGTCCTATGGACAGATTCCCCCACCTGAGCTGTAGATCTCTGCAGCTCGTCCAGAGTCACCATGGGCCTCTGGGCTGCATTTCTGATCAGCGCTCTCCTTGTTCGGCCTGTGAGTTTAGGTGGACGGCCTTGTATTGGTAGGTTTATAGCTGTTCCATACTCCTTCCATTTCTGAATGATCACTTGAACAGTGCTCCGTGGGATGTTCAAGGCTTGGGAAATCTTTTTGTAGCCTAAGCCTGCTTTAAATTTCTCAACAACTTTATCCCTGACCTGTCTGGTGTGTTCTTTGGACTTCATGGTGTTGTTGCTCCCAATATTCTCTTAGACAACCTCTGAGGCCGTCACAGAGCAGCTGTATTTGTACTGACATTAGATCACACACAGGTGCACTCTATTTAGTCATTAGCACTCATCAGGCAATGTCTACGGCAGGTGGGCAACTCCAGGCCTTGAGGGCCGGTGTCCCTGCATGTTTTAGATGTGTCCTTGAACCAACACAGCTGATTTAAATGGCTAAATTAGGTCCTCAACATGTCCTGATGTTCTCCAGAGGCCTGGTAACGAACTAATCATGTGATTCAGGTGTGTTGACCCAAGGTGAGATCTAAAACCTGCAGGACAGCGGCCCTCGGGGCCTGGAATTGCCCACCCCTGGTCTATGGGCAACTGACTGCACTCAGACCAAAGGGGGCTGAATAATTACCACACCCCACTTTTCAGTTATTTATTTGTAAAAAATGTTTGGAATCATGTATGATTTTGTTTCCACTTCTCACGTGTACACCAGTTTGTGTTGGTCTTTCATGTGGAATTCCAATAAAACTGATTCATGTTTGTGGCTGTAATGTGACAAAATGTGGAAAAGTTCAAGGGGGCCGAATACTTTTGCAAGCGACTGTATATTAACTCATATCATGGGAATCACTGTTCCTTTAGATCCTGAACTGAGTTTACTAGGAAATGTGACAAAGGTCAGTGGATCTGTAAGCAAACACCAAGCAAAGTTAATAGAAGTCTATTTATAGCAGATGGACCTCAGAAAAAAACAGATCTGATGTATTTTTGAACATCTTGCAGCTCTAGTACACAGGTGCAATATTATCTGAGATTTCCAGCTATGTTACCTGACATGTGGCAATTGCTTTTTTGTTGTTTTATTGATGTGTCTGCATTGTTTTAATTTTGCTTAATCTTTTGTTTCATTTTCCTTTTGTGTGTGTGTGTGTGTGTGTGTGTGTGTGTGTGTGTGTGTGTGTGTGTGTGTGTGTGTGTGTGTGTGTGTGTGTACCCAGATAGCAAGGAGACATTGAAACAATGTTTAGTCAATATCAGGTCATTCTATTGAATCAATGTTGAAATCTGATGGTGACATCACTCTTGCACCCTTTTTTAATGTGGAAACAACGTCAGATTCTGATATTGAATCACTGTTGAATTCTGATGTTGATTTTCCATCGCTTTTGCACCCTTGGTTACTATTGAAACAACAATAAAGTACTTAACAGGTATTTGTAAAAAAAAAAAAACGTTGCAAATTACCAGCAATGCTTAAGACAATTGTGTATGATTCACAAATATATACATATATGCATTTTGTTTAAATAGTGTTAAAATAAAATAGTGAAAAAGGGATAAATAAGCTTTGGTTTTTGTGTGTCTGTGTTTTTTTTTTTGGGGGGGGGGGGGGGGGTATTCATTAGTTTGAACAAAACAGGTGGTTCTTCTAACTTTAAAATGTAAAGTTTAAAAATGTTTTGTCACACTTTTTATAATAATTGTAAAGCATTTAAGTCAAAATAACTATAAGTTGAAAAACACAGACTAGGCTTCTCTATACTTCCACTGATCACTGATGATGGAGGCGCTGGGTTAAACATTATGACTTTGTTACCAAGTAGAACTCAAACATCCCTAAACATTAAAAGTAGTGAATAAACTTGAATGGCATTTTTGAGGTTTACATACACTCAGCACACTGTGGGTAACAACAACATTCTCTAAACGTTTGCAAACTTTTCAAAAGTTTGAAAAACAGAAATCAATAATCTTCGCCTTTGCTAGGCAGTCTTGCTTCAATAAGTTATTTTGTAACTTTTTTGTTGATTTTTTTTAAACACATTTTTTAGCGCCGTGCTCATGTTTGGTTTTATACAGAAGGCTATATGCGCCCAAATAATGCAACAATAAAAACATATAGGCATGAGCCTGACTAACCAGTTATTATTATTAATAACTCCGAACTAATTATTGTTACGGTTATTATAATAATATTTATTATTATTATTATTATTATTATTATTATTATTATTATTATTATTATTATTATTAGGTTTTCCTGTTGCAATATTTTCAATTTGTGCCAAGTCAAATACTTTTAATTTATAAAGGCCATTTGAAAACGTGTAGAGTTGACTCACAGTGGTTCCAGAAGAGGCAGGTGACTCGGAAGTACGAAGAAAACGTAGTAATAATTAAAAACAGGAGGAAGAGGGCAATGTTGGGGCGGTTATCTGTCTTTCTTAGGTTCCTTAGGTAACACTGTAGCTAACAGACAACAACAACAACAACAACAAAAGCTGGTACGTCTGGGTGGGCAAAACCCGTCTGATCCGACCCACCCTCACCGGATCCACCAATCCCCGCAAGGCTGTACCTCCAGCCGCTGTCCTCCGGTAGTTTCAGGCTATAATGAAATTTTATTCAAACTGCATTCACGCCTACGAAACGGGCGTTTACGCAACAGTGTTTGACGGTAATTTCCCACAAATAAATATAGGAGTGTGTTTTATATAGTCACGGGTAAGGAAGAGTAAGGAAGCAGACGTGTTTCCACCCCCAACATCCTTTAAAGGAAAACGGAAAACCGGGGCTTTGGCTCAACTCCACATTAACCTTGTTTGTATAGGTTGTGAATTATGAATGTGTTTGACTAATTTATCTTCACCAGAGCTTTATATGTATATGAATAATATTTGTTCCTCTGCGTTTGCGCAGGTTACAAACAGCGTCCTGTAGGTTCACTTGCTGACGTTTATGATAATGTCAAAGTCCACAGTTGTTGGTAGGAGGCTGGTACACGGGCATCGGGTTTGCTGTTTCACAAACAAAGAGGCATTATTTCACCGCTCTCTCTCTCTCTCACACACACACACACACACACACACACACACACACACACACACACACATAGACATATACAGGCACAGGCACCGGGGCTGATTCACTTGTTTAGCCTCCTGTCACGGCACAAAGAAGGGACAGGTAAGACGCACTGCATGGTTAAAATGCTCGGGAGATCTCTGATGAACGTCGGACTGCGCGTGAAGTGTCAGCAGCTTAAAGGGATCCAGAGAGTGACAGCGGGACTAAACCCTGCCAACTATGGGGACACCCTCCGTCGCGAGGCAGCCTCCACCAGCACCGTCATGGGTGTCAACAAAATGAAAACTATGGATGATTTAGGCGGACCGAGTTTCATGACTACCTTGTATTGGCTTTTTATAAAGGGATATTTCCAAACGACGCAACAAATGCAAGTAAGTTGGAAAAGAAGGTGAAAAGGAGTTTTCCTTCTGGACTAAGGGTTCAGTCCGCGCCCTTGAACTACAGTGCACCATCCCCTGGAGCTGCTAGAGCGATCAGTGTATCCTGATGACCCCACTGTGGTATTTATTCACGCACAGTTTGGGGTTTAGAATTGAATCTTGGTTTAATAAGCGCTTAATAACAACGATTAAAATCATCTTTAACAAATCCTGTAATACAAATAAATGAATAAAAAGAAATCTATATTAGTTTTCCTTTGAGAGACAGTCACAGTCTTAGGAGAGTTTTCCACAGTAGAGGATAAGTAAGAGATATTTTTTTAATAATGAGGATACTCTAAGCAAAGATAAGTATGCACTGATATGTCATGATATTTTCTAATTCCAACAGGAAACTGTTGGTCTCCTTAAACATCATTTACCTCCTGATAACTCTGAACATGCAACTAACCTATTAACTCCCATTATTTGCTCAAAGATCGAGCACAGCAAGATATACGGCCCCCTGTGGAAGTCCAAATACGGCCCTTTGGTCGTGGTGAATGTGGCCAGTGCCGACCTGATAGAACAGGTGCTGAGGCAGGAGGGTAAACACCCAATCCGGACAGACATGCCCCACTGGAGGAACTACAGAGAGCTCAGGAACCAGGCCCATGGACCCCTGACTGAGTGAGTGAAACCATCACAGATCCACCACATCTGTGTCCTGAATCCACACTGCACTGTAACTCTGAGCAGGCTGACAGCATGTTGTTTGTTTTGTTTCCGCTGATGAAATCTGTCTGATTAAGCTGCAATAACATGTGATGTAGCAACTGCAGATCATTTCTTTTCTACAAACAAACAAACACGATACATTGATTTTTTTTGTTGTGTCAGTTGCTATGCGAAAAAACTTTGTCCAGTGCCAAACTTTGCTAGGTGTTCAGGTTCTTTAAGATGGGAGCAAATACGTGGACTTTGAATGCAATGTTATGAACAAAAAAGAAAAAAAATCCATAATATAATCCAGTCAATATAAAATATCTATCTATCTACATCTATATATATAGATATATATATATAGATGTAGATAGATAGATATAGGTGTATATAGGAGTGCAATGCCTTTAAAAGTATGGATTGACAATTTTTGATATGTGACCTAAGACAGAGGTTACTGTTACTGTTCTTCCTCTTCATAGAGGTTGTGGTTGTTGATTACGCACCTCTCTCCTCTTGATTTTGCCTTGAAACAGTTCTAACAAATTGGAAACTATAATTTAACAGAATTTAATCTCACCTCATTTCAGTTCATACTTTCTGTATGAAATTACTTTGTGGTTAGTATTTGTGATGCATACTTGTTGCTGACAGGGAACATTGGCAGCGTGCAGGGATTCAGTCCAGGCCTGCAGCTCAGGTTTTTTTTTTTTTTTTTTTTTTTTAGTGTTAGAGACTGAGACCAATATAGAGGTCGTCAGTTTCATATAAAATCTAAAGTATTGAAAGGAAGGGCCTGTGGACCACAATGTTCTTGCAGAATAACAGACACTTTCTCAGCTCCTCATTTATTCTTGTCCGACTTGTTTTAGCAGCACTTATCAGTGTTGAAAGTTAAGACCCTGGAGCAGTACTAACAGGCTTTCAGACACTATTAGACAACCCGGAACTACTCAGGGTACACTCGTTCATGTGCATTTGGATATGTTTAAAGATCTCAAACACCCACTCGTGTTTCCAGAGATTTGCCCATCTGCTATGGATATTTCATTTTGAACAGTTTGAAGCACTTTGGAAACAATAACACTTGTTATTAGTATTAATTCCTTGTTGACTTTGGTCTTTGGATGGGATTTGTTGATAAAGAAGGGAAATATGTAGACTCTTACTAGCCTTGCCTGTAAAGTGAGTCCATTTAAATGTAAGCAAGAATAAGCCAAATACAAATCTATACTTATAGATTGATATTATCATAAAATTATTTTTCAAAGAAGTAATTTTCAATGACTTGCTCTCTGGAGCCTGATTCCCTTGTTTTTATATTGGTTTTTAGGATGGGGGCCAAATGGCAGCGGATTCGCAGCATCTTGAATCCACGAATGCTGAAACCCAAGCACGTCTCCTCCTATGCCAACACCATCAATGAGGTGGTGACAGATTTTATCTGCAGAGTGAACTGGCTGAGGGAGACCAGTGGACAGGGAGTCGTGGTCAATGACCTGACTGCAGAGCTCTACAAATTTGCTTTTGAAGGTTAGCAGAAAACAAAACAAATAAATGAAATGTTGTTAATTAATCAGCTTTAGAAACTCATGCAGTCCATCTCATTTAGATGCTTGGAAACAAGAAGAAAACAGAGGAATATGCTGTGTAATTGTTCTTGTCCTTGATTTTTTCAAACCTGCAGACCTCATTTTCTGTGTGTCATTCAGTAAGCCGACAGCTGCTTTTTCTTTTGGCCTTGACCGCTGATTAGACACGATAATGTGGTCATATAATGCGACACGGTCACTTTGACTGCGATTGTTTTTAAGTGTTACAGTCTGGTCTCAATCATAAATCTAAAATCCGACAGCAGCACCGTCCAAATGAAATCCATCTTCCAAGATGACACGTTCCTGCTTAGAATGTTGGTGGTGTTAAATTTATCTTATGCTAGCAGATCTTTACACTAAGGTACACTGGCTGCTGGCTGTAGCCTCATAAACAGAATGTGATTTCTTCCATTTCACAGCACATTACATTTAAAGGTGCGCTGTAGCATCTCGGTGACAAAAGCGAAGGGTGGTTTCCCTCAGATGTCTCGTCTGTGACCTCAGTAAACAATGAGGTCACAGGTCGTTGGCTCCGTGTCAGGTCTAGTGAAGTGGAAAAATTCAACCGGAGTCCAAGAATAAACACAGGGAAATACTAGAGATGCATCACAAGCTCTAAACAAAATGACTTAAGGATAACATACATAAGGAACAAAGACAACCTGAGGGAATAAATACAACAGAGGTGAAAACACAATCAGCAAACTAAGAATCAAGTGGCAGGTCCAAGAAATGAGCGCTCACACTCAGTTTTACTGAATACAGCCGAGTTTAATTATGCTTGCCATCAGAGTCAGAAAGGAGGCTAAAGCAGGGTTTGCTTTGCTGAGTGACTGACGAGTGGCTAATGGTCAATGGGCCTCATTCACAAATATTAGCGTGGAAACATTTTTAATTGGTGCAAAAAATGAGTTTTGCATGCAAATTTACTGTAGCATTTATAAAATACGAGTATCAGTCTATTTTGTTCTCACCACCGTGCATATGCTAGTAAATCAGAATCATTCGGGACCAGCTCACAATATCCATACACGGAGATGATTTATCTGAATTTCAGCAGTGGGATAACATCTCCACACCCCTTCTGGTTGTCTGTCTATACATGACCACCCCCGGCACTACAAGTTGTTTGTACCTGTTTTCGTGCCCCACCCTCCCTCCCTTTTAAATCCATTCACCATTCATTAGTACGTGGGGATCTGCCCGGCCCAGGAGCCTCGGCCAGTCCCCTCTGAGACCTTCCCCACACTGCAGCCTCAATTCATACTCAAGCCATCTGCCATTATCTGCTAGAAATGCAGTCAAACCTAAAATGAGGATGTGGTCCAAGCTAGTGAATTGCATTTTATCAGTGCCTCCAGTAATCTATATAAAGAAACACATTTGCTGCCAGGTGAAGTAGAAAACGTGGTGACTGAGATGAGGTGGAAGCCAGATAAGGTGCAGCTTTCTAAAGTGTTTCCACAGGAGTGACCATCTTTCAGTCATTTCAGCTGAGACAAGAAAAATGTGGAATCAAAGTTGATATGAAAAGATTGGCAAACAACAAGAAAGGAAGGAAGAAAACAGGTGGAGGACAAGGATCATGTGACCTGTCAGCCCCAGATGAGAGAACAATAAAAGCCAGATTATCCAGCATTCATGGGATAGTGCCAAAAACCTATTCAGCAATGACAGAAGTCATTTGTAATGAAAGATAAGAACATTTAAGATACAATAAGATGAGATAAGGGACAGTGGAATATGTTTAAATGGAAAAAGGTTAAATATATAAATGTTTTCTTTATATTTATTTATTTTTATTGCATTTCTGAGCGTTTACCATATTGTGAAAACTGTAAATAATGACCAAAATTTGATAGCAGAATAATATTAATAATTAGTAGCAGCAGCAGCAGCAGTAGTAGCAGTAGTAGTGTTAATTGTAAATACTTGTGTTTATATTCCTAAGTAAGCCAGGCTGTCGTTTGTTTGTATGCATGGTCAGAGGGACTGTACAGAAAAATTCAGGTATGAAATATGAACAAATCTGTGTGCGAAACATTTATACACACAATTAATGTGCGTATGCATCAGGAAATGAGGCTCAAATAAGTTCATCAGTCTATCAGGTTTATCATGTTTTTTCTTTTAACTAAATAAAAAGCTGGTGAAAAGTATGTGTAAGAAAACAAATAGAAAAACCACAAACAAAACAAAATCTTTTCCAAGGAAAGCAAATAATGAATGACAAGATGCCGAGATCAGCAGCTCCAAAGGTCACAGAACAGGGATCAGCGAGAGCGACCCTGGACACATTTCAGTGGTCTGTGCTGTTTGCAGGAAGGTTTTTCTATTGTATGCATGTGCTGTCAAATTGATGTTGTTTTGTCAAGTTGCACTGAGCTCTTTTGACAAACTATCGTTTTGTTTTTAAACACAGGAATATGCTCAGTGCTTTTTGAAACCCGTATGGGCTGCATGAGTGAGGTGATCCCCGAGAAAACCCAAAAGTTCATTGTCTCCGTGGGGGAAATGTTCCATCTCTCCCAAGTCGTCATCCTCTTCCCACAGTTCCTCTGGCCCTACCTGCAGTCCTGGAAAAGGTTTGTCGCAGCCTGGGATCATCTCTTCAAAGTTGGTGAGCAACATTAATTTTTAACGAGTAAATAAAAGTGTGGTGTGTTGGTAAATTCACTGCTGAATATTTATCCGCTTTCTGCCATTATGTGATTTCTAAAACCACTTTGAAACATGTTTTCTGTTTTAGTGCAAAAAAACCAAACACCTTTCAGGCTTTTCGTTAAATATTCACGATTTAAAATTGAAAAGACTTTTCTAGTTGTCAGAAATCTGTAGGATTTAATTCATGGAAACATTACCTACTCCCGATTCCATACTGGTTGTGGATCACCAAGGTTAGTTCAGTTCAGGGTTCATGGACATTTTCAAGTAGCACTATCAGCTAATTTCAAGGTCAGCACACACAACACACACAAAGAGACAAAGTCCACCCTACATGTGGCTTTTCACACAATCAGTGTGCTAACAAGATCCCTAACTGTGTCTCTCTTTCCCCATCTAGTGGGCAAACATGTCTTCTCACAGTCTTTTTCTTTTAATTTCACATGAGATAAGATGATGTTGTCTCTCGTAGCTGAAGAACTGGTGAATAAGAAAATTGAGGAGATCCAGGAGAATGTCCACCTGGACAAAGACGTGGAGGGAGCGTATCTCACACACCTCCTGCTCAGTGAACAGATGAACAGCACAGAGATCCTGGGCAGCATCACTGAACTCCTCCTGGCAGGAGTAGACACAGTGAGTACTAACTACACCGCTCCGTCATTCCCAATTCCCAAAATAAATTTGTTTGCATTAAAGTGTCTCCCATTATTCGTTTAGGCTTCCAGGTTTCCATCTTCCCAGAGCCACTTAATAAGAAACAAAAAAAAATGTTAGTTTTCCTTTATATAAAAACAACCCACTGCCACTCACCCTAGATAGAGACGCAGTTATTGGGAAACAGTTTTACTTCTTCTATTCTACTTCTAATTTCTGTTTCTACTATTGCTGACAGTGGAGCTGCTAACATGTTGGTTAATTTAAGTTTCTTTTTCTCTCTTTTCAGTTCCACCTTTTTTCTTTTTGCTTTTGTTTGTTCCTCTTTATTAAACACTTCTTTCACATTAACTCTGTTCTACAAGGTGCACGAGTGCACAGGGAAGGTAGGGGAGGGGCCAGCGATGTGACCAGAATTGATTGGGTATTGTATTGTCAGTAATGAAAATGAACAAATAGGCTGCTGTGCACAATGCACGGTGCACAGCAGCCCTTCAAGCCAGCCTGTATAGTTATATTGACAAAGAAAAAGAAAACTATACTGACCTAATTGTGGCGGCCCATCAGGCAGATTACCAGTCCAACTTTGGAGTATAGCTCTCAGCTACAAGTTAAGAGATAATTTTTGAACATATTAAAAGTCTTCTTAAAGTCAAAGAATGCATATAAAAACAAGAAGTTGAAGTTGACTTAGAAAACCAGTTGTGCTTTTCCACACGGAGGCTGATTTTCTCTAAATAGACTCTACTATATAGAATGATGCCTTAATTCAGCATACAGTTTATAGACTACTCACTGGGCTGATTCCTCTGTAACTACTGGTTTTGCCACACACTGTGCAATGCTGTCATGTCAATCTGTCTTGTCTACGGATTTACTCAAAGCAGCATTTCATCCACTTAAATATGAAATAGCTTTGTCCTGGATTGGAAATCTTCAGTAATATAAATGAGGTGTTCTTGTCTCAGATGCTGCAGATGAGTAATCGTCATGTAAAAACATGAAAGGTATGCCATTCCTTAATCAATGCAGTGAAGTTTTCTGGAAGATATTTCTCAACCCAAAGATCAACCTCCCTGAAAGTCAAACACAAATGGAACATGTCGAAACATTACATAAAACAGAACATTACACTCTGTGTTTCTCTGATTTGCAGACCTCCAACACTATCTCCTGGTCTCTGTACCATTTGGCGAGGGAGCCCGAGATCCAAGAACAGCTGTACCAGGAAGTGATAAGCGTTTGCCCTGGGGACAAGGTGCCAAACAGTGATGACATAGCTCAGATGCCGTACCTGAAGGCCATCATCAGAGAGACACTGCGGTAGGAGGGGAATCTTTTTATTAATAAGATAATAACCAAGGTGAAATGAAACACTTATCTGCTCCTAACTATGGAAGTTAAAGAAATAAAACCACTTAAAAGAATACTTCACCATTTATAGACTTACATGTTTGTAAGGGGTGAGATAGCAAAGAGTTGCATTTACTGAACAAATGGAAACTGTGTTGATGCCTTTCTGCGTTTTGTGGTCGCCAGCCTGTATCCAGTTGTGCCAGGAAACGCCCGCATCACTGTTGAAAATGAGATTGTGGTGGGGAATCATCTCTTCCCAAAAAAGGTAAGATGCACGTTAAGCACACCTGGCCTCTTACTAGTAAATAAATGCAGTCTTGTCTATACAGCGCCATCTGAAATCAGTTGGGGTTGTTGGGGTTCAGTCATAGCACAATAGCAAACGTCATGGGTTTCCTCTCTTAGACGCTGTTCCACCTGTGCCACTACGCCGTGTCCTATGATGAGAATATTTTCCCCAACCCTCACACCTTCCTGCCGGAGCGCTGGCTCCGAGGAGGGGAGGATAAGTCCAAGCAGCACCCGTTCGGGTCAGTACCATTTGGTTTTGGGATCCGGGCATGTCTAGGTCGGCGGGTGGCTGAACTTGAGATGTATCTCCTCCTCTCCAGGGTAAGAACATCTGTTCCTAATGCTAATGATGCTCCGTGCTTGCTTATAAAGAAGCAACTTTTGCCAACACAGCAGTGTACTTTGGCTTTGAGTTGAGCATGCAAAGCTACTGTGTCAAGTCTTGCCCAGGCAGCAGAGTGGATAGTGATAAAAGCTACTAGATTATACATCTAATCCAAAAACAGTTTGCATGTTTTGACAAACTGTAACTTGCACTTTAAGTTCTTAAAATATAACTTTAAGTGCAAAATTGGAAAAGGTAATGGATAAGGTTTGGAAGGAGTGCTGTGAATTAATACTTTGCTTTATGTGAGTTGCTGAACAAGTTATTATAAAAACTCAACAGTAGCTTGATGCTTACAACTTTAAAGACTTAGAAGCTAAGGTCAGGTTATTATTCCACTGCATATTATGTTAAAGGATCCATACAACTTTATAACTCTAAGACTGCAAGACTGAAATATGCAAACAAACAGGGTCAAAACATTGTGCCGTTGCTTTTTTAAATTTCCTGGAAATCGGTTGTTCTTCAGCTTCATTCAGGGAGCAGTATTAACCTAAAGTAACTTCTCGGCCCATTCAAAGCTGTTTACTCTTTTGTCGGCCTGGGCATGCACATGAATACAAACCACTCATCAGGCTCTTTGACCTGAGTCATCCAAAATACACAGTAGTCAATTGGCAAGCAGCTGGTAATCAGTGAGTTTAAAATTTCTGCTCACATAAATAAATGTCAATTCCATGTTTTTCTTTTTAAAGAGTACTCTTTCTTTTTTGTGTGTTTGAAGTTGATAAAGCACTATGAGGTGAAGCCTGATCCTGCTGGAAAACCAGTGAAGCCAATCACCAGAACTCTGCTTTGCCCTGCTACACCAATCAACCTACAGTTTCTGGGCAGACAAGTTAAGCAGGCGGAGCCAAGAGCAAAGTTAGCGGGTTCTCCGTGAGCTCTTTTTCTATTCAAAGTCTTCATTTCACTAACCACTTGTTTATGTGGAGTTTTATTTCATGAAAACTGGATTTATGTTGTACAGTATATAATGGAGACACACATACATCTTCCTCCACTGCTTACCAATTTAACAAGATAAACTGGATCACATTCAAACATACCTGCCTGGCCACCCTCTACATTGACATCTTCACCCTTCTGCACTCCTTCATGACTGAAGAATTGTAAAATATTACTATTAGTATTACTATAGTTAGATAAATATCTACTATATTATAAAAAAAAACGATATACTATTGGCTGAAAATGACAAGCAGTGGAGGAATTTTTCAAACCATTTCATTGGGAAAAGGAAGCAATAAAACACTATGGAAACACCTTATTAAAGAAAAAACTGTATTAGTGGAAAATTGTGCATAAAGTATAAAAACTGTGATAATTATTCTGAAGAAAATTATTTCTCATCAACGTTAAATTGATTAAAATTACTGCTATATATGTTTAAGGGTGACCTAATTTTAAATGCTTTATATTGTGTTTAATGTCCAGCTCCATTCACAAAATATCTTAATTATGAGTTTGTAGTAGCTGTCCAGTGAGGAAGCTGTTCATGACCACAGAAACAAAAGTCTACGTCTTTATTTTGCACATTTAGCATTCAGCAAAAGCAGAATTAAAAGGATTGAGCAACGTGTGACATGGTTAACTGTCAATATCTATAGGGTGATTTCAAATATGAATGAAAAAAGAATGTGGAGTGTTGGCAAAACAGCTGGTTAAACATTTAGACATTCTCATAGATGCTAATCTGAAAGTGCTGGCTGACCCTGCACCTGGTCAACTTGCCTGTTTTTATTAGACTGGACATGTTCAGAGAAATCGTCACAGCTTTCCTTGTTAATGTACTAAAGAAGTTATTAAAAGCTTTTTCATGCTCTTCTTTACATCACATATGTTAACCAAGGGTGTTTAGCAAGAGGGAACTTCTCTGTTATGATGCTAAATCTCTGAAGCTGGTTTGCTTGGTAATGCAGACCATAACTGATCTCAGAGCAGTAAAAGCTGAGCTAGCGGCAGCTTGCCTGTCACGCTAGTCTGCCATCGGTTTACTGGCAGACCAGTGGTTTGTCCACAATGCACATGTGCAAACCACAAGAAAAAAGGTTTCTGGCCTCTCAGCTTGCCCAGCTTTAGTCATTGGTAACAGGAGATGGACACACCCTCAGGGACTGACAAAGCTGTGGTCTCCTAGGAGACTGAAATAAGCACATCTTTCAGTGACAATGTTACCAGTGGTCACAAGATGGCAGTAACGTAAAGCCACACATCAAGTGAAAGAGAAGGAGCTTTATAGCAGTGCTGTCTGAGGTGAAAGGAGACAAATCACTTTACTTTGGTGTGTTTTACTTTTTGTGTATGTTCAGACTTGACAACACACTCACAAATACACACACACACAAGCAGTATGTAATCTTGCTTTAATTAAGGAACATGTCTGTCAATGCAAGTGAAGGACTTTGAATGCACATGCAGTACTTGTGTGTGGATGTGGAGGTTTGGTGTGAGTTCATTTATGTAGAAATTGGGGACCTATATCAGCTCACACACCAAATCAAATTCAAATCAAATTCAAATTTTATTTGTCACGTACACAGTCATACACAGTACGATATGTAGTGAAATGCTTGGACAACTGCTCGTGACCTAAAGAGAACAAAAAAGGAAAAGGCTATGAATAAGATAGGAAATAAATATGAAAAATTAAAAAGGGTAAATTTAACTAGGAAGGAATAGAATATAAATTAAGGTTAAAAATGAAATAACTGTACAACACAAATTAGAATGAAGGGTAAATTTAACTGGGAAGAATAAGATAAAATATATAAATTAAAGTTGAAAATAAAATAACTGTACAACAAAATACACAATATAGAACTATATAAGAATGTATGAAGAAATCTAAATATAAATAAATATATACACAATAACAGCAGCTGTACAAGTATTAACTGGAAATGAAGAATATAGTGACCAGTGTTGTGCAAAACCAAAGTCCAGAAAGTCCAGTGTGTGTGTAAGAACTGTATGTGTGGGTCAGTACTGTGTGGTGGTGTGATTGAGAGACCGTATTGCCTGCGGGAAGAAGCTCCTCCTCAGTCTCTCTGTGTTGGTCTTCAGGGAGCGGAATCGCTTTCCTGACCTCAACAGAGAGAACAGTCTGTTGTTGGGATGGCTGAGGTCCTTCACGATCTTCCTGGCCTTGGTCCAGCACCGCCTGCTGTAGATTGAGTGCAGGTCAGGGAGCTCGGAGCGGATGGTGCGCTCAGCTGACCGCACAACCCTCTGTAGAGCTCGTCTGTCCTGCATGGTGCTGTTCCCGAACCAGGTTAAGATGTTTCCCGCCAGGATGCTCTCTATGGTGCACGAGTAAAAGTTCCTGAGCACCTTGGAGGGCAGTTGGAAGTCTCTCAAGCGTCTGAGGTGGTAGAGACGCTGTCGGGCCTTTTTCACCACGGTGTTGATGTGACAGGACCATGACAGGTCCTGCGTGATGTGAACTCCGAGGTATTTGAAGCTGTCCACTCTCTCCACTGGGCACTCGTTGATGACGGGGGTCTGGTAGTTCCTCTCCTGCTTAGTGCTGAAGTCCACTATCAGCTCCTTTGTCTTACTGACGTTTAGAAGGAGGTTGTTCCTCTGGCACCAGTTCTCCAGATTCCTAATCTCCTTCAGGTAGGCCGTCTCGTTGTTATCAGAGATCAGGCCCACCACGACGGTGTCGTCAGCAAACTTGATGATGGTGGTGGAGCTGGTAGTGGCCACACAGTCATATGTGTACAAAGAGTACAGCAGGGGGCTCAGAACACACCCCTGGGGGGCTCCAGTGCTGAGAGTGGTGGAGGCTGAGACATGTCCGCCCATCCTTACTGCCTGTGGTCTGCCAGTTAGGAAGTTGGAGATCCACTGACACATAGATGAGCTGAGTCCCAGATGCTCCAGCTTGATTTGGGACTACTGTCCCCAGTTAGATTTGAGGCACATAAAATATTTGTATTTAGGGTGGGGTTTTTCTGTGTTGCATTGTGTATGTGTGTGTGGTAGTTCTGAATGTTAATGTGCATGGTTATCTGTCTCTCTGTGTTAGCCAGAGTTGCATAAACGGAAGGAAATTAATAGGTGGATATCCCATCAATGATCATGTCTGAAAATAGATCTATACTGCACAGGTTTTTAAAGGCATTTTAACATAAAGTAAACTTTCTTCAGGAAATCTATCATTTTAAGTTTAAATTTTGGTTTTATTGCTGATTGTTGGAAAGTTTTAATGTTTACTATTAGTAGTATATACTGTCGTAGACCAATGCTGCCCTCTTGTGGTCTGTTTTGTCCTTGAAAACATTTTTCATTCACGCCTTACTCATTTTCTTTCTTTGCAGAGACAATAGATTTTTTTTAAGCTTCTTTAATGTGTCACTGTCCAGAAATAGCTTTTATAGTCACAATAAAATGATCAGGTGGCCAGTGAGCAAGAAAATGTTTAGCTGTGTTCTGGTGACTTGTTTGAACAGCCATGTGATTGTTATTACCACTTCTATTAGCTGTTCGAAAAATGTTAATCCTACACTTACAAGTCATGACCCTCAAAGTGATTAATAAATCCCTACATGTCAAAAGGTTGTGATTGTTTGGATTCTTTTATAATCTGTTTAATGCTGTATGTTCAACTAGAAAAAAAGTCTCTTTTCCCCAGAGAGCTTTGTGGGCCATAACACCTGTAAGGTGCTCAGATCCTGTGGGCTGCAAGCCCAAGAAGAAGAAAAAGAAGAGGACAAATCCTTTTATTGTTAATATGTGCGTAACGAAATTTTGTTCGGTAGCTATTGGCACAGAAGAGAACTCCCTTTTACATACATAAATATACTGTTCATACATATGCAGATACACTATAAGACAAGTGAAACCACACTATCCATGTGTGCAGGTGTGCAGAAATAATATGTGCAAAAAGTCACAGAATTGGATTGCACAGCTCTGGGGAATGAAGCTGTCTCTCAGGCTGGTGGTACGTTTTCATGTTCCTATACAACTTTCCTGAAGGAAGCACGTCTGGCCCTGTTTTTGGGATCTGTCTAGCGTACACCGAGTCCAGATGTGGAAGTGGATTTCCCACAATCCCTTGTGGTGTTTTCATCACCCAGGCCAAGGGTCATACTAAGACAGATGATACTTTCTTTTGTGGCTCTGTAGAAGTTCATGAGCAGCTGAGAAGAGAGTTTGTTCCGTTTTAGCTTCCTGAGGAAGAAGAGCCTTTGCTGGGCACATCACACCCAGAAACTTGATGTTGTCCACACGCTCTACCGCCTCTCCGTGTATGAGGAGAGGACCGTGTTTTGTCTTGCCGGACCGCCTGCAATCCACAATGACCTCCTTGGTGTTGCTGCTGTTAAGCACAAGGTTGTTGTCTAAGCACCACTGTGTCAGTTATTGGACACTCCTCCACTTTGGTCTGAATTGTGCAAAGGACATTGTTTGCACAAATCAGAAATCTTTTGGTTCGTTCAGATTCAGCTTTGGAAAAAGAAGCCATGTTGCCATGTCCTTTTTAAAGAGAAAAGGCTTTCTTCTGGCAACCCAACGAAACAACACCATTCTTTTTAAGACGATATTTCAGTTAGAAAAAACACTGTTTTACAACAGTTATTTTTTTGCCCGAATCTTGGCACCGGTAACTTGTTACCTTAGATACTTCTAAACTTCTGGCTACTACACTGGTTGTCATTAAGCCAGGCTGACAAAAAGTCAGAGCTCTTTTGAGCCAACAATCCCTTTAACGTTAACTAGTAATGACTTCATGAACTTCTTCACAAATAAAATTTTTATCATTAGAGAAAAAATTACCAAAAATCATCCCACAGATGTAATATTATCTACAGCTACTCTTAGTACCATTGATGTTAAGTTAGACTCTTTTTCTCCAATTGATCTTTCTGAGTTAACTTCAATAATTACTTCCTCCAAACCATCAACGTGTCTTTTAGACCCCATTCCTACAAAACTGCTCAAAGAAGTCCTGCCATTAATTAATTCTTCGATCTTAAATATGATCAACCTATCTCTAATGATCGGCTATGTACCACAGGCTTGAAGGCCTAGCTGTAGTTAAACCTTTACTCAAAAAGCATCTCTAGACCCAGCAGTCTTAGCTAATTATAGGCCAATCTCCAACCTTCCTTTCATATCAAAAATCCTTGAAAGAGTAGTTGTCAAACAGCTAACAGATCATCTGCAGAGGAATGGTTTATTTGAAGAGTTTCAGTCAGGTTTCAGAGCTCATCACAGCACAGAAACAGCTTTAGTGAAGGTTACAAATGATCTTCTTATGGCCTCTGACAGTGGACTCATCTCTGTGCTTGTCCTGCTAGACCTTAGTGCAGCATTCGATACTGTCGACCATAATATCCTATTAGAGCGATTAGAACATGCTGTAGGTATTACAGGTACTGCACTGCAGTGGTTTGTATCATATCTATCTAATAGACTCCAATTTGTTCATGTAAATGGAGAGTCCTCTTCACACACTGAGGTTAATTATGGAGTTCCACAGGGTTCAGTGCTAGGACCAATTCTGTTTACATTATACATGCTTCCCTTAGGCAGTATCATTAGAAGACATAGCATACATTTTCACTACTATGCAGATGACACCCAGCTCTATCTGTCCATGAAGCCAGATAACACACACCAATTAGTTAAACTGCAGGAATGTCTTAAAGACATAAAGACCTGGATGGCCGCTAACTTTCTGCTTCTTAATTCAGATCAAACTGAGGTTATTGTACTCGGCCCTGAAAAGCTTAGAAATATGGTATCTAACCAGATTCTTACTCTGGATGGCATTACCTTGGCCTCCAGTAACGCTGTGAGGAACCTTGGAGTCATTTTTGACCAGGACATGTCCTTCAATGCACATATTAAACAAATATGTAAGACTGCGTTCTTCCATTTGTGCAACATCTCTAAAATTAGAAACATCCTGTCTCAGAGTGACGCTGAAAAACTAGTTCATGCATTTATTACTTCCAGGCTGGACGACTGTAATTCATTATTATCAGGATGTCCAAAAAACTCACTGAAAAGCCTTCAGCTAATCCAAAATGCTGCAGCAAGAGTACTGACAGGGACTAGAAAGAGAGAGCAGATTTCTCCTGTTTTGGCTTCCCTTCATTGGCTTCCTGTTAAATCCAGAATTGAATTCAAAATCCTGCTCCTCACATACAAGGTCTTAAATAATCAGGCCCCATCTTATCTTAACCCTTGTATGGTGTTCGGGTCTGTGAGACCCGTTTTCAGTTTCTTTCAAAAGAAAAATTAAACAATTAATTATTTTTTCAACCTGAAATTCATTGGCTTTGGCTTATTTTCTGTGAAGAACATAAATCTGAACTAATTTTCAATGACCTCATACTGTACCTCCCCCCACGCATTTACATTACATACAAGGTGTTCGGGTCCACTGGACCCAGGTCTAATAAAAGTGTTGAAAGTGTAGGTCCTGTGTTCCCACACTCTGTCCTCCTCCTTTCTGGTGCTGCTGATAGTGTTTTCTTCCCCTCCTGCTCCCACACAAAGTTGCAACATTGTTGAAAATTCAACTATCAACACCATCTGCTCTGACATCTCACACATTTTACCCTCTTTCTTGAGGGATCCAAATTTTATTTTCTCATACCCTGTCCCACCTGCAAATTAGGGGCATAATACTACAAATAAGACTTTGCCAGTGTGGTTCTTTATCACAACTGATCAAGATGGCAAAATATTATCTGCTGCGAGGGCCATCCAATTGATTTTGGAAGAGAGAGGAGCTTCAGATGATGATGTTGACAAAGAGGTTTCAGAATATTTCACATTTCTGAAAATTCAGAGTCTGACAGTGACTTTAAAGAAGAGGATGAGGTTGAGCACCATTTAGTAACAAAACGAAGACGAGTACCCCATCTGCAGCCAGCTCCAGGACCAGAACAAGCCCACCAGACAGCAAGTGAAGAAATAAGGATGTCAATAACTGGTGAAATCGAATGGTCTTCTTGCCCAAGAAATGAGCCACCCTGCAGAGCTGTTACTGTGATAAGCCAGGGCCAACACGACTGGCAGTTACTCATGTGCAGGACATCAAGTCTTCATTTGAGCTTTTCATCCCAGATTCCATCCAGAAAATTATTCTGGATTGCAGTAATCTAGAAGGAAGGTGTGTTTTTGGAGAGAGGTGGAAGGAGATGGACCAAATCTATCTAACAACCCCAAAGGCCTACTTTGGGGTTTTTATCCTTGCAGGAGTTTTCAGGTCCAAAGGGGAATCCACAGAATCCCTGTGGGATGCAGAAACCTTTCCGTGCATCAGTGTCTCTGGAAAACTTCAACAAAATTTCCAGGATTATCCGTTTTGATAACCGAGACGACAGACCAGCTCGACGGCAGAGAGACAAGCTAGCTGCCATCAGGACAGTGTGGGATAAGTGTGTGCACCGCCTCCCCCTGTTTTACAACCCTGGGCCTAATGTCACCATTGATGAGCAGCTGATCCCATTTAGTTGTGAAACATGTTGCTTCACGTGTAAATGTGTTGTGTCTTTACACTCACTCCACTTGATTATAACGTATTTATGTTTTTTATAACATTTTATAAAAATAAATAAATAAATAAAAAAAAACGAGAAGCACATTGATTCATAAATGTGAGCTAATAAAGGTAAAGGGAAAAAATTAACCATGTTTGCTGTTCATATGGCTTGTAATTGGGATGAAGTGAACATCTGTTGAGTAATTTAACATAAAATTGTTTGATAGTGTTAATTTGGAAAGCCAAAAGTCTAGCGGGTCCACCAGACCCATGAACACTGGCTGAGTAACAAAAATATGAACACCACACAAGGGTTAATGACCTTGTAGTATCATATCACCCTATTAGAGCACTTTGCTCTCGCTCTGCAGGCCTACTTGTTGTTCTTAGAGTATTTAAAAGTAGAATGGGAGGCAGAGCCTTCAGTTTTCAGGCCCCTCTTCTGTGGAACCAGCTTCCAGTTTGGATTCAGGAGACAGACACTATCTCTACTTTTAAGATTAGGCTTCAAACTTTCCTTTTTGCTAAAGCATATAGTTAGGGCTGGACCAGGTGACCCTGAATCCTCCCTTAGTTATGCTGCAATAGACATAGGCTGCCGGGGGATTCCCATGATGCATTGAGTTTTTCCTTTCCAGTCACCTTTCTCACTCAGTATGTGTTAACAGACCTCTCTGCATTGAATCATATCTGTTATTAACCTCTGTCTCTCTTCCACAGCATGTCTTTTATCCTGTCTTCCTTCTCTCTCCCCAACCGGTCGCAGCAGATGGCCCCGCCCCTCCCTGAGCCTGGTTCTGCCGGAGGTTTCTTCCTGTTAAAAGGGAGTTTTTCCTTCCCACTGTCGCCAAAGTGCTTGCTCATAGGGGGGTCATATGATTGTTGGGTTTTTCTCTGTATCTATGAAGCGCCTTGAGGCGACTTATGTTGTGATTTGGCGCTATATAAATAAAATTGAATTGAATTGAATTGAATTAATGCCAGCACAGTGTTGGCCAGTGGTGGTTTTGGACTGATGTTCAAACAGCCGGAGATGACATCTACTGTTTCCTTAAGTCTCATCTCTCAAGGTTTGGCATGTTGCATGGGATGTTATACCAGTGGTTCTCAAACCTCTTCTGGTATGCTCCATTTCAGAAGAATATTAATAGAAAATATTAATAGAAAATCCAAATAAACATTTGTTTAAAGTAAGTATATAATACATATATGGCATCATAAAGCTCTTATTCATTTATTTCCTCCCTCTCCGAAAAATAATTCTGGTCAACTTTATGTTTTATGGTTTTTCTCCTGGTTATCTGTGCCCCACCCATGATTTCAGGCTAATTTGTCTGTTATGTTGTTTGCAGTTTTTGACCAGTGTTATAAATGGTGGATCCAGGCAAAGTAATGTAAAAATAATAATTTTTAAAAAAGAAGAAAAAAACTTTTGGAATGAGTAAAGCATATCCTACTTGAAAGTAATCGAAATTGGCTTTGTATGTAACACACTTTCAGTAATTTCGAACAATGGCACTGCAAAGATTTTAACAGTTATTTCTGTATCTGTGAGTTTTAAAATCATGTGTGTTTTCTAAAAGTCCAAGCACATTTTTTAAGTATTAATTTCTATGTAGATCTATGTACATTTCCAATGTAGAGGCCCTAAATGGGCATTCTTAAAGTCAGCAAAGAGGCACAGAAAAGAAGACCAGACACCAGCGAGAGAGGATAAGAAAGACAGACGCAACAACATTGTCATCCCCTATGTAGCCGGTGTATCAGAGAAACTCAGGAGAGTTTTCTCCAAGCATGACATCCCAGTGTATTTCAGACCCAGCAACACGCTCAGACAGAAACTGGTTCACCCGAAAGACAAAACGCCAAAACACAGACTTAACAATGTGGTGTATGCTGTACAGTGCAGCGAGGAATGCTCAGACCTCTACATCGGAGAGACCAAACAGCCACTTCACAAGCGCATGGCACAACACAGAAGAGCCACCTCCACAGGACAAGACTCAGCAGTCCATCTGCATCTTAAGGATAAAGGACACACTTTCGAGGATGCCAGTGTTCACATTTTGGACAGAGAGGACAGATGGTTTGAAAGAGGAGTGAAAGAAGCATCTATGTCCACTGTGAGTGACCATCTTTGAACAGAGGCGGGGGTTTACGACACCAACTCTCTGCCATCTATAATCCAGTTTTGAGATCCCTTCCCAGACGCCTTAACGCCCACTCACATCCTGGGCCATCTGACCTCAGGAATTCGCATGATAAGGTGGGGCCAGGTTTCACAATGAACACACCCGAAACTCTGGCTGATTGGGACCCACGCCCAGTTTCCCACCTTGGCTCAGGCGATTAGAGGATCATCAGGGGGTCCTTTGGTCCCTCTGTGGGGGGATACTCCCACTAGGTTTATATCTGGGACTCTCCACCATTTGACCTTAGAACTGAAGAAGCTTCTTGGATGAGAGGTGAAACTCTTCAAGTAACTTAAAGAAGTCCAGACGCTTTTCTTTGCAAGCTCCTTTGACTATATATGTGTAAACGACGCATGTCCCCACAATATGAGTTATTCAAGTACACACACACACACACACACACACCTTTGTGGGGATATGATCGTGGATGAAACAACAACTGCAATTCCTTTGACATCATGCATTCTCCAGACTTATAGGTTTACCTTTACTATGATTGAATGTTTAAGCCTAACCCTAAAACCCATCCCTCAAACAGCAACCAACTAACACGTGTACTTGGGACACACGTCCACCACCACCGCTGATATTACTCAGGGTGAATAAAAAAGAAATAAATGATGCACTCGAAGTCATCCAACCAGAGATATGCGCTTTGACCCGCACATCCATCCCACAGTCAGGTCTGCGGCTGAGTGCAACAACGACTCTATTGTACCAGTAGATCCCGCTTCACTGCAACTTGCGGACCTCCCCCCCCCCCCCCCCCCCAAAAAAAAAAAAAATCGAGTGAAAGGCGTTGTAAATATACGCATATATAAACACTCATCTGCTACCTCCTTTTTAATATTTCACAAAAGACCGAAGTACGGAGGCTCGCTGCTTTTCCTGAGGTGACAAGTCCAGTGTTCTGTGGTGGAATATTAACTTTGAGTGTGCTTTAAGAGTGTAAGTGTTTTTGCATCTGTGCCTTCAGAGAGCGGAACGGAGTGGGACGGACTTGGATGACAGTGCTGCCGTAAAGATCCCAAACTCTCTCATCTAAAACGACAACATGGGAAAGGTAAACGTGCTGTTTTGTGATGTTTTGCGGATCATGCGCTGAGTTGCTCGGTTAGTTTTGTTGTGCATCTCTGATTTTTACCACGCAAAGATGCGTAGTAAAAGAAAAGAAAACAAAAAAAGAAAAACAAGAAAAGTTGTACGCGGGTTGGAACGCGTGCAAATTCCACGTCTGTGGAAATAAAACACGCAAAGATGTGTTGTTGACGTGTATGCGAAGCATGCAGAAGTGGGCTAAGGAGACAGAGGGAAGTCTGCTTTGAGACCAAGCTCTCACTGAAGCTCTATGCTAAATTATTATTGGTAAGATGATGCAACAGGCACCCCCTCCCCTCTAAAAGTAAACCCACACTAACTGCTGCTTGGAGAAAGCTGGTGCCACATGTGGCCTGAGCGATTATGTTTTTGGAGGTAGCAAATCCAATAAAGGATCATTTTTAATATGCTTACTGTACAGATTTGTTTAATCTCCAGGGGTATCATGCAGAAAATGGACAATATCTACCACGCTTTGATTTTCCTCAGTTGTAGAAAACTGTTGATACAGCGAGGTAAAATTATATATCAGAGGCAAATTGAATGGACATGTTTTCATGCTTTGATTAATTGAAATTAAATGACACCAAAACTGACATGGGGATGGGAGTAAATGTGTTCGCTGAACATTTGGTAAACAAACCCTTAAATTAAGTCTTAGCAATTAAAAAAAAAGAAACATTACCAAGTAGGGAGGCACAAGTCTAACTACTCCTAGTAAGTGTTTATCTGCTTGTATACACTGGAGTGACTGTGACTCACTGACTGCCTAAAGCTCACTGAATGAGGCCATGGACCTATGATGATGATGATGTTGATGATGATTAAAACACTGACCTCATATTAATTACATCCAGCTCCAGATCAGTGAGCACATCATTACCAGTAAAATTCTACAGAAGCCTCCATTTTTAGCAGCCGGTTGTGCAAAGTGTTTTACTGCTTGTAGACAGTTTGTATAGAGCTGTAAGTACATGAATCATATACCTTTACATACCAGGGCTACAGCTGATGTGAATGATACGACCTGACAGATGGCATAAATTGTCAAAATGCACTAAAGCAACAGCATAAAGTTGCAGATCATTGTTAATCAAAACATCCCACGCGGTGTTTAGTTGAATACTAAACATCCACTCCACAAAAATCCACTCAGAACTCAAGCGATGGATATTTTTCTTCATTTTAACTGAGCCTGGTCTCATTAAAGCTTTAAACCTATAAAACTTCTATTTCTGCGTAATGATTAACTTCAGTATCTTGTGAGATTGACTAACAGGAAGAATCTATCAGCTACATTCCTCTCTTTTCATGTCAGAGTATTCTCTGTCAGAGAATAAAACTATTCACTGAACCTGCCAGTTATTGTTTATATTTGACGAAGGTGGGGGAAAAAGATTAGATAGTGGATTCTGGATGTGCTTTACTTCAGTGTGATTGTTTGGAGAAAATGTGTACTCTTTAAAAAGTGCTGAACTTTGTTCTGTTAATACATTTTGCTTCTTTTAGAAAATTTTTGGGACCAATTACCCAGTCAGCATCTGCTTCATAGTGGTGAATGAATTCTGCGAACGCTTCTCCTACTATGGCATGAAAGGTATGCAAATAAATGCCTGGGCAATGTTACAGTGCAAATCTATATAAAGCCTAAATAAAAGCAAGGTTTTCTAGATTCACAGAGTACTTTTAGCTTGCTACATTACAGATTATGAGTATTATTGGGGCAATATAATAGAGAGGCAACAAATAAGATCTCTCTTGTTCCCTCACACGACCTCACTTATCTCCACAAGTGACAGATTTACTCCAGCCGGATCACACACAAACACACATGTAAATACACCACGCAATTTCCTGCAGTTTTAAGCTGATGCACTGTGTCCACAGTTTCAGCTACTGAAATTTCTCCTCAATCCGAGTGAACTTAAGACTCGGGGGTTTTATTTAATTATACTGTCTCGAAAATGTGAGAGAATATTAAAAAAATAGACCCCAAATATCGTATTTATTTCAGTCATTAGTAAAAATACCAACGGTATTAATTTTACTAATGAATAAAAGAAGAGAGATCGCATCAGAGAGGTAAGTGGTTTGAAAATAATGGATTACTGATATTCTGTAACCATCAGAATAACCAAGTTGTTTTGGATTTATTCTGGTGGCCTCTACAGTAATTTAAGAGCTACAAGCTAGCACAACTGCAGTCTGCCAGGAAATGCCATCTGCTGACGGAGATCAAGAGATGTAGTTGAGTGCTCGGGAAAAGCTAGGACGTCTGTTTTGAATGAAGATGTTGCTTAGTTAACAGTGTGAGTTTTGCAGCACACAAGGTTCATCTTGAACTTTCCCAAGTGACTCTCGTGTCTGTTATGGCTTATTTATTAGGAAAATGTCCCACAGCTTTTTGGTTTTAGGTTAAAATGCCTTAGCTTACCTGAATGACAAACTCAAACCCAGAATGTTTACTTGTGGATCGTCTAAGCTTAAATGTAAGCACAGTGGGTGTCACCGATTACATTATTTAATGTGATGGTTTAACCAGCTTAAAAAAAAATCTTATAACGGAATATAATCGTGTGGTATTGTTGAATTCATGAACTGCGGAGGATTCGCTGAAAGGATTCTGAGTGCAATAATACTTTTAGAATATGACAGTTCATGTTGAAGGCTTACGATGTATTGTGGTGTTTAGGTGTGGGCTTGGGCTTCTCCATCCTGTGAGCTGATTCACAGCTTATGCTTGCTCGTGTGTGTGTGTGTGATCACAGCATTGCTGACACTCTATTTCCTCACCTACCTGAAATGGGACAAGGACCTCTCCACTGCTGTCTACCATGCTTTCAGCGGCCTCTGCTACTTCACACCCATACTGGGAGCTTTCATTGCTGACTCCTGGCTCGGAAAATACAAGTGAGTCTCTCAGCTGTAAATGCACTAAAGTGTGGATTCAAGCAAATAACAAAAATACATTGTGCAAACTGTGTTCATGTTATGTGGATACTTTCTAAGCTTCTGCCACTGGAAAAAACAAACATTTGTTGCCATCGATAAGTCAAAGATTTGGGTTTTTATCTCAAAACGTCTCACTTCATAGCTCGAAATCTTGACTTATAGCTAGCAAAAAATGTATTTTTCAGTGGTGGAAACAGGCACATTTTATGCGTGTGCAGTATTTCATCATCTCCTTTTGAGCTGCTAGCTTTGCCTGACGTTGCCTGCTACTGGAGATGAATCATTCTGAGCACACATAGAGATTTTGAAGAAGGCCTGAATGCCCTGTACATAATCACAGCTTGCTCCCCACAGGACCATCATCTACCTGTCCATTGTATATGTGATCGGCCATGTGGTCAAGTCGGTTGGAGCCATTCCCACCGTGGGAAGCACCGAATTGCACATGTGAGTTGTCATGAGCTAATTCTATCACTCTGCACAATCACAGCCCAGCACTGTTAGAAGAGGATGAGGTAAGGAGGTGTAATAATTAATAATCCTTATTGCACTGAAGGAATTTGAGCATTGATTTCAAAAGTTTTGAATCAGGACAAAATTATTTTTTTGGTCCATGAACGTCATGTCATTGATAAACTGATGCCCATCACAGTTCCCAATGCCATACAGTTTCCCATAATTTTCACTCAGCGATTCTTTGAGTGCCATTCATCCAATCTCTTCTTTCTTTTCAGCACTGTACTGTCATTAATATACACTGTGTTGTAGTTTGAATCAGCAGTTTGTTTGTGTTTTGTGTCCGTGTGTCCTACAGTGCTCTGTCCATGTCAGGTCTGATACTCATAGCTTTGGGCACCGGAGGGATCAAACCCTGCGTGGCGGCGTTCGGAGGTGACCAGTTTGACGAGGAACATGTAAGCCTTCTTTAGTTTGTGGAAGTATTTGTATTATTTTTATTGGTACACCAAGGAAACAAGGTTATCAGAAACCAATCCCAGCTATCTGATAACTTTTATATAATGCCTTTTTTTGAGGCGCGGCTTAGTGATAACTACCTGCCCATCATCAAACATTAGGTACTGAGCCACACATACTTCTCAGAAGTTATCTGTGGCATGTAGGAATTGGCAGTTGCTCGCTAACTGCTTTGTTACTGTGTAAAAATAATACTTTAAACTGCAGTGCTAGATTTACTCGGTGTTATTGGTGTCCAAACAGTGTTTAGGACATATCCGAAAACTCCTCTGAGGGCTTATATACTCTTTAACACAACAATGGTCATGTGGAGTTGTTGTAGCAATGTTAAACTCAGTAAGTGATTATGTTTTTGATCCCTTCTAGACCACAGAGAGGCAGAAGTTCTTCTCTATTTTCTACATGTCAATCAATGCTGGCAGCTTCCTGTCGACTATTATTACACCCATATTGAGAGGTGAGCACATAGTCGTAGTTTTACATGTTACATTATATCCAGTGAGGTCCACTGTGTTAATAACACACACCACTCCTGCAGGTGACGTGAAGTGTTTTGGTGGAGACTGTTATGCTTTGGCCTTTGGGGTTCCTGCAGCCCTGATGGTTGTGGCTTTAGGTGAGTTTCCACCTCAACATTTACAGAGTTTTCTCCAAGTGCTTTTCAAATAGAGCAAGGGATTTTTCAACATAGCATTTCTAACTTGACAGTTTTCTTTGGGAAGCATACATTATTTCTGTTGGTGCACAATAACAGAATTATTTCAGGGAAAAAAAATACAAAACACGGTCAGCTCCCTGAAAAACGGACCTTTTTATTTGAGCCATAGCACAAACCTCTGCTGTGGCAAGAAAATCTTGTAAAATCAAGTCCCTACATTGTCCACAGTTTTTTTCTTTAGCCCTTTCTGCTGTTTTTGAAATGCTTTAATCAACTTTTTCAACTCAGTATTTAGGCATGAAAATAGTGCCACTAATAGGGACTGAACTCACATGTTGTCCTTCTTCGATTAGAATCTTCAGTTCCATGTTTTTAGCAACATGTTGCTAAATGCAGTAAGTGTGCTTATGATATCCGATGCTGCAAACGTTGACCTATTTTCAAACCTGCCAGTCGCATTTCGAGATCTGAGCTTTATTCCAGGCTGTGATCAGCATGCTGAGCTTGCGTTTTCACGAGCCGGCCTTACACTTGATCAAGACCCATCCACATTTGTCCTGACAGTCAGTTGTCTCTGCCTCTCGGTCCCCGTCACCCCTGATCCTTATGGGATTCATGCTTAACTGAACCCTCGCTTTGAAAACAAACTGTGATTTAATTCTTGAGAGGTCACAGACAGATCGCAGTGAGGGTGAAGCAGAGGAGGAGCTTTAGTGCTAAAAGCCTGAAGCACGTTTACAACATGGTAGGTTTTATTACCCCAAAGCCTTCATTAGCAGCTGTGAGAGGACAAACCATCCTTAAATAGGTACTCAGTATTATTTTGGTTGTTCTGACATCAAGGCAATCACTCGCTGTGATCTTCACTCAAACAAGTCCAGTCTGACTCTTCATTTATCGCACACAGTTGTCTTCATTGCTGGCAGCAGTCTGTACAAGAGAACTCCTCCCCAGGGAAACGTCCTTTGGGAAGTCTGCAATTGCATCGGGGTGAGTAATCCCATACTTCTCCCTCGATTTATCTGAGAGCTGAAGTGCAAGCACATTGATTTACTGCTTTTTACTGCCAAGAATCATTAAGAAAGATATGAATTTCACACTTCGGGGTTTCTGTCTCTGTTGTGCACACTCCATTTTCATTCCAATTATTTACCTTTGGCCTACAGTTTGCACTTAAAAATCGTTGGAACAAATCAAAACATGACCCACCGAAAAAGCACTGGTTGGACTGGGCTGAGGAGAAGTACTCGGTAACGTCAGCGAACTCCTTCTATTAATTCAGTGATGCGTAGAAGTTTTTTAAAAGTCATCTAACTAGTGTGTGTTTGTTTGCGCGCGCGTGTGTTTTATTTTACAGATGCGTCTGATTCAGGAGATAAAGATGGTTTTGCGAGTTCTGGTGCTCTACATCCCCCTCCCAATGTTCTGGGCTCTCTTTGATCAGCAGGTAAGACAAAATAATAAATAATAATAAACTTAACTTGTAAAACAGAGTTACTTTTACATAATGCAATAACAAGTCATAATCCAAAATCAAAAAGACAACTACACACAAATAAAATAACCGAAAACAGAAGACATTAAACCTTAACAGTGTGAATATTATGACAGGTAAGATAAATAAATACATTTATAAGAATGAATGAATTTATTTACCGATTTAAAAGTAGTTGCTGGAGAAATCCACAGCTCTAACACAAACTGTCCTTCTGTAATGAGCGTGCAGGAACAGATAAAATGTGTCTGAGGTGCGAGTAAATCTGTGATGTAGGTGTTGTGAACCACTTTTGCGGCCCCGAATGCAAGACTCAGGACACAGGAAATAAAGTCAAAAATCATCTTTTAATGCTGCAAGTTCAATGAAATAAACAGAATCCAAAATATTACAGAATAGGACAATAAAATCGAAATGCCAGATATGTGAACAATGCAATTAAGGACAAGAGGAGTCTGAGACAACATATAAACAAGACAGTAAGGGGTGGGGAAATAGCCAAAACTTTCAAAATGAAGTAAAACTAAATACATGTTTCTGTGCCTGTGAAGGCAACTGTTGGTACCTACAATAATATAGATGAAACCCCAACAACCAGACGAACAAAGCACTTGGCAACAGTGGGAAGGAAAAACTCCCTTTTAACAGGAAGAGACCTCCGGCTGAATCAGTTTCAGAGAGGCGCAGGCGTGTGGAGCTGAGGGGAGTGAGACACAAGGCTAGACACAAAGTATTGAAATAAAAAAAGGAAGTCACTAAACAAGTAACCACTATCAAGACAGGCTTATCAAGACACAAAAGGATACGTCGAAGGCTAGATTACGCAAGAGATCAGAATATAAAACAGTACTACATACCAACACACCTTCAATGACATTACTAAAAGCTTAAAAACTACAGTCCAAAAATGCAAAACCTTGGGTTTAAAACCCAGAACCATGACAGTAGGTAGCAGCAAGACCATGGAAGACTTTAAAACAGGGGTGGAGAACTCCACGTCTCAAGTGCCGGTGTCCTGCAGGTTTTAGATCTCACCCTGGGTCAACACACCGGAATCACATGATTAGTTCATTACCAGGCCTCTGGAGAACATCAAGACATGTTGATGTCATTTAGGCATTTAAATCAGCTGTGATGAATCAGGTAGCCAGTGAATTGTAGTGAGGCTGGCAGTGATGCAGTGTTTTGTTTTTGATTTTGTTAGTCTGAACTCATGTGTTTTGAATGAGATTGAGAGGGAAGAGTGACTTTTGGTTGGGAAAAAGACATATGAACCTTCACAATGAGCTGCTCTCCATTATGTATCCAAACCCCATACTTTATACACCATGCACTAAAGTTAAATGCCCAATGAAAATAAGCTCTAGGAATGTGATTAGCACATCAGTTCAATTCGGTTTTATTTATATATCGACGAATCACAACAACAGTCGCCTGCATTGTAAGGTAAAGACCCTACAATAATAAAAAGAAACCTCCCACCAATAAGACGACTCCCTGTGAAGGAGCACTTGGTGACAGTGGGAAGGAAAAACTCCCTGTTAACAGGAAGAACCCTCTGGCTCAGGGAGACTATCTACCGTGACCGGTTGGGGATGAGGGGAAGAAGACAGGACAAAAAAACACACTGTGGAAGAGAGCCAATCATTAATAATAACTTATGATTAAATATTCTTAAGTATTATTTAAATTGTGTTCCACTGTTGTACTCAGGCCTTTATTTCCAGTTTAAGCAACATTTACAGTCACAGCTTTTACTTACTTTTTAATCAAAAAGAAAAACTTGCCTCAGTTCCCTTCCTACTTGGACAGACTGCATTCTGTGTCAGCACAAGATCAAGGTCTTGTGGCGAAACTTTCTTGCAAAATCCCATAAGTGTCTGTTATGTTCTCCTCTGACCAACAGTCAACACAACCATCTGATTATAGAAAAACCTCAAAGCCACATTCAACATTCCTGTTTCTCCTTCCTCCTGTATCCGTTTCTTCCTGTAATTCGACTGATTTAAAACTGATTTCTTAGAGGACATGTCAGAAATACACTATCCCTTTATTATTATTATTATTGTCCCTTCCAGGGAAAATGAGGAAATCCCATCTGCTGTGCCTTAAACAAATTTGACAGTAACAGATGTCTTTTCTTTATTGCAGGGTTCCCGCTGGACACTTCAAGCCACGAGGATGAACCTGGCTTTTGTAAGACCTTACTTACGTGAAGTAATGGTGTCAAGATGTTAAAAAGCTGATGCTGTATTTTCACATTGTTATCAGTGGGCTGGTTTAGATTAGCATCTGATATCACAAACAGTCTTTAGAAGAGAGCTTTTCTTTGTTAGGGTGTTGCTGCAATTTATCATTTTATTCTAGTAAATAACATTGTTTATGGCTCGTTATCAAGTCAAAAAATCATCAACTCATCAAGTTTAGATTTATAAAGATAAAGTTTAAGTGTCTCTCCTGTCTTTGTCTTCTTTTATTATAGGGAAACTCCTTCGCTATTAAGCCTGACCAAATGCAGGTATGTGCAGCTTATTTGGCTCTTGCTGGGATGCAAATTGTGCGCAGTCTCTGCTAATCTAAAAAAGCAATAATGAACGGCAGAAAGTCCAGAGAAAAGCAGAAAATGATTGTGATGGATGCAGATTTCTTAGCATATACTTGTAACAGTACTGATATATGTGTATGTATATGACCCAAAGTAGTTTTCCAGTGGTTTAGCAAGCGAACACACTGTGTTTCAATGCTAATTTTTACCTTTGGAAATGGGTTAAGTTAAATTTACTGTATATTGCAAGGATTCAGTATTTTATTTATCACTGGGTAAATTGTAAACTGCTGACAACTGAAAAACATGCTTTTCTGGCTGATCAGCATATTTGAATTTCAGTAAGAATGATAGATATTTTAATGTATTGTGGCTTTTTAAAAACATTTCATGGTGCTCTATGCAGTCCCCTGAAAAACTAAGTACACCCTTACAGTTTCTATAGATATTAAGAGGGTAAACAGCAGCCAGGTGCTGCTAATCAAATGCACTTAATTCATCATGAACAAGTGTGAACACTTCTATGGAAGCAGAGGTGTTGGCAGTTTGCTGCTCTGGAGCTCTGTTAACACAATACCACAGCCTTCCCAGGAGTGGAAAATTCAAGAGCTACATTTCCGACTCTGTTTGCATGGAGTCTGTTAGCATGCTAGTTAGCATGCTAGATGCTAAAGTTCATCACAGTGCTGGCTTGTTTGTAAGGGTGGCCAGGAAAATGGCAACATGACTTAGGTTTGCAAAGTTGCATCTGGAGAAAACTCAAGAACAATGGAGCAATGTCCTTTGGATAGTGGAAGTAATGCATAGCTCCATGTTTGGTGAAGATTTAAAAAAGGGACAAACACTTCATTCGAACTATGTTGATGGTGGGGTGATGATTTTGGCTTGTTTTCCAGCCACAGGACTTGGACACCTTGCAGTCACTGAGTCAGCCATGAACTCCTGTGTATACCAAAGTATTCCAGAGTGAAATATGAGGCCATCACCCTAACAGCTAAAGCTTTGCCCAAAATGGCCCATGTAACAGCACAATGACCCCAAGCACAGCAGAATGACTGAAAAAGAAAAGAATCAATGTGTTGAAATGGTCCCGTCAACCCGATTGAAATGACTGTGGTGGAACCTTAAATGAGAGTTGTGCAAAAAATAATGCCCACACAAACCTCAATAAATGGAAACAACACTGTAAAGAAGAGTCCTCCAAAATTCACCCACAATGTTGTGTTAATGATGACAGGCTGATAAAGTACAGAAAACCATTACTAAAGGTGGTTCTGCATACTACTGAATCATGGGGTGGACTTAGCTTTTCTCAGGACTTCATAGAGAGCTGTAAAAACTTTATTTTCACATGAATGTATGTGATTAGTGTCTCCTCCTCTTTTTTGTTTGTGGCAGTTTATCATGTCATAGTTACAGTCACAGTTTTTTCCTGCTAAGAAAAGCAGTAAAAGATGGTGACATGTTAATCTGCACTTGACCATTGGTCATGGCCTTCATTGCAGCCTTTATGGTCACTGGATAAATGCCAGACTCAATTTTTTTCTATTTATTTATTTAAAAGGGACAACACCGTTTGACATATTTCCAATACAGAGCACGAAATTGATGTGCTGCATTTAGAGTTTATAGCTCGTCCCTTATCCACTGAACTGGATTTCTATCCATTAGTTTCAGAATTTGGTTGTATAAAGGTGTCAGATGCTTAAATATAGTCGGTGGTGCTTAGGCAATATGAAAAATTAGAAAATATCATCGAATGGATAAATAAACGAGCTGCTGAAATGAGCGTGTGGTGTTGAAGTTCATAGTCAAAATTTATGGTTGAAAGTGATTGTAGTTTTCATTGCTAAAACATTAGTAGTTTAAACTACAAACTAGTTGCAGCCACACTGTCATTACAGTCAAAAATAAACCAAAGCCATCAGGAAAAATTAAAATGTTTCTTTTTATCTCCAGTGTCAGCAGGCACTGTGGATGTCATGAGTGAGGCTTACCATGTGAGCCTTGCATTGCAGCTTCACTTATGCCAGTAAAGAGCATTACACAACTTGACTATAAAGTGTTAATGGTTACCGTGTTTTTAAGCTTTACGATTTAAAGACTAAGCATAAAAAAGAGCTTCATGTTGTTCTGATATAAACAACCCGAGACTCTCTCCCTCGTAGTCTCTGTTAGGTTTCAAAGCCAGTGTGCTTGAATACAGCACCATAATTGATGGAGTGTCCTGCACAGCTGTTATATATTTCTAATGCAGAACCTACCAGCTAATCTAAGGCACAGATTTTAAACATCCAGTGAAAAGAAGCATCTCTCAAGTCCCCTCACTAATGAAGACCAATGTTTGACTAGGCTGTGATGAGGCTATTTTCATGAAAACACTTTTATGGTTCTTCTTCACTGCCATCTCTTTACAAGCAACACCGAATCAGAATCTCTCTTTATTGACGCAACATTTATGATTTTATGGACTCTACAGAGCTTTTATAGAGTCGTTAAAAGACTAATTTTCCTCCCCCTTGTTGTCTAGATGTTGAATGCTCTGCTGATTCTTGTCTTTGTGCCTATCTTTGACCTCATCATATATCCGCTCGTTAGACTCTGCGGACTCAAGATCACGTGAGTAGTGGATTTATTTGGCTTTGTTTTGTACTGCCACCTTTATTTCATTCAGGATCATCTTGTAATCTCGTAAAATGGAAAAAATGAAGCATGTGATTCCACATATATTTCCCAGGATTATGCCTTAGAAAAGAAAGTTAACGATTGAGGGAAGTGTCTGTAAACACAAAGCTGGTATTCATTTACAAATGAATGTTTAATGAATGTTAAACATTTACTTTTAAACCCGACTCCAAAGTACTTCTCACAGTGTAAATATGAATTTCCATACTTGTTTCTCAGGTAGGGAAATTCACAGGGTCCAGAGAGTGTTAGTCAAAGCCATCTTTATTCATTCGACACGCATCACACCACAACTTCTCGACCCTCTCCAAACCCTGATTCCTCGTGTTTTAACATGGGGAATTGAGGATGCCACGCAGGTGCATCCGCCCTCCCTGCACGGCACCGCACACCACGCCCCACCACATTACGTTTTTGGTCGCATTAGCATGCATGTGTGTAATCATTCTACTTGTGTGCACGATAGCTCATAAAGTTTTGAATGATTTCTGATAAATCTTTGTAAGCGTATAGAGTGAGGTCATATTAACAATTCATTAAAATTTGACTTATATCGACCAACGTCTTCAAGGTCAACTATTAGTTAAAAACTGACATAAAACCTTATAACCTGTAAGTATAAAGAGACGGTGGTTCTAGTGAAATGTGTAATGTTGACATATAGAAAGTACTGCAAAAGGATTTAAAATATCAAGTAACATTTGACTTCTGGCCTCTCCTTCAAGATTTTTAGGTTGATTTGAAAAAAACATAATAACGCTGTATAGAGCAATTTAAAACTGTGTTTCTTACTGCCATCCAGCCTATCCAAGCTGCCATAGGCCATCGTTTGTACTAACAACATATAGGCATATATATAACTGTTCCCACAAAGTTGGCAGCATTAAACTGTCCAAAATGTCTCAGTATGCTGAGGCATTAAGAGTTCCCTTTACTGGAACTAAGGGGTGAAGCCCAGCTGCTGAAAAACAACCCCACACCATAATCCTCCCTCCTTGGAGTCAGACAAGTACTGTTCTCCTGGTAAGAGCCAAACTCAGAGTCGTCCATCGGATTGCCAGACGGAGAAGTGTGATTCGTGATTTGAGATCACGTCTCCACTGCTCCAAAGTCCAGTGGCGGCATGCTTTACACCAATGCATCCAATCCGATATTTTTTTGTCGTGCAAAGCTGAGAAAGAAATTCAAGCTCACACATCAGTAAAAGCATTTTGCATGATCCATATACAGACACAAGAAAATAGAAATGCTTGGCAAAAACAGGATAATGTGAACATTTTAGGCTTCCCAAAGTTTCCCAAATCATATTCTTAGTGGACCAATTTTCTTTTTAGGAGATCCTGACTTTCTGGAGTTTGCACCCAAGTGACGTAACGCTTCTGAGAGTATCCCAACAATCAGATGATCCCCAATGAGCAAGGAGTTGGTGACAATAGGAAACAAGAACTCCCTTTTAACATTAGGACCAGACTTAGGGATGCACAGCCATAACAAGGAAATAATGCGACAGAAAGTTTGTCAGGGAGGACACTGGTGTGGAAATAACCCTTCTGATAAAATGATAAAGCCACGCTTTCAGAATATTTTAAAAAGCAGTGAAAAACAGGTAAAGGTATTAACTGTTGGGCACCAACTCTCTCTGTTTTCAGACCTCTGAGGAAAATGGCCATGGGAATGGTGTTTGCAGCCCTGGCCTTCGGAGCAGCCACTCTGGTGGAGGTGAACGTTGTGGTACGTATGAGCAGCAATCATAGTGATTGCATCTTGCTACAGAAAAGCACTCACACTCGGCAAAACCCTTACTGCTCATGTTTCCAGGAAAACCTGAATGTGTACAGTTCAGATGTATAATCATAATGGTAGCTTGCAGTTTTAAAGTTTGGATGCCAAAACTTAACAGTATCTTTTTGCTGATATTAAGTACATTTGCTGTTTCTAGCATGCCCACCTGAATCTTATACTTTAACTGTTTTGTTGTTGATTGTCTGACTGGTCAAAAAGTGTTTTTGCTGATATTTTTCCATCACTGTGCTCTGATTTGCTTTTCTCTCTAATAGAAAACTGTGGTGAATCCTGCACCTGCAGGGAAGTGTCTCTTGCAGGTTGTCAACCTTGCTAAAGATGATGTCAGTCTGAAGGCTCCTGGCACCGATCTGTTTCTACAGTCAATCAAGTACCTTGAGGTAAGAAGAGTGCAGGTGGCTAAACTTTTCATAATTTTCACTGTGGCTCAAGGCGAATAGAATTAAAAACCACATTTCCCTGTCGTTCACATGTACATGTACGAAACAATAAATAAACAGAATTCAACTAGTAATACATGTAAGAAGAGAGAGATAAGACAAAACTAAAACTCAGTGTGCCGTTAACAGTGAAAATGCTATTTTAACTTTGATTGAGCTGTTCTACAGAAACAAGAGATTTCATAACTTCCATCCATCCATCCATCTTCATCCGCTTTATCCGGGGCTGGGTCGCGGGGGCAGCAGCCTAAGCAAAGAGGCCCAGACCTCCCTCTCCCCAGCCACCTCCTCCAGCTTATCCGGGGGAATACCAAGGCGTTCCCAGGCCAGCCGAGAGATATAATCTCTCCAGCGTGTCCTGGGTCTGCCCCGGGGCCTCCTCCCGGTGGGACATGCCTGGAATACCTCACCCAGGAGGCGCCCAGGGGGCATCCTTGTCAGATGCCCGAACCACCTCAGCTGGCTCCTTTCGATGTGGAGCAGCAGCTGCTCTACTCTGAGCCCCTCCCGGATGGCCGAACTTCTCACCCTATCTCTAAGGGAGAGGCCAGCCACCCTTCGGAGGAAGCTCATTTCTGCCGCTTGTATCCGCGATCTCGTTCTTTCGGTCACTACCCACAGCTCGTGGCCATAGGTGAGGGTAGGGACGTAGATCGACCGGTAAATTGAGAGCTTCGCTTTTACACTCAGCTCCCTCTTCACCACGACGGACCGGTGCAGCGTCCGCATTACTGCAGCTGCAGCCCCAATCAGTCTGTCGATCTCCGGCTCCCTTCTCCCATCACTCGCGAACAAGACCCCGAGATACCCCCAGATTTCATAACTTCATTCTGGCAAATGAGTAAGTTTATAATTCAATTTTCTAAAAACATTAACTCTCTGGCTTCTCTCAGGACCCTCCTGGTTATGAGACTGTTCCACTGTCCAACGGGGAGCTGAATCTTGAAGTCACTGTAGTCAATGGAGGAAACTTTTCGGCTACCCAGAAGGTTGAAGAGAAAAAGGCCTACAGTGTCATCATTTACCCCGACGCTACTGGAATCACCTACACATTAGTGAGTGTTCCTACGAGCTGTTACCACATCTTCACTTTTTTTCCCAACACTGTTGACTATTGAGAATTAAATAAGCAATGAGTACAGTTTGGTTTTAAAAGTATTTTTAAAAATCGACATGAGGTCAGCGCTCTGATCCAGAAAGCAGGTTCAACAAACTCTGAGTCTGATCATAAACTCTGTGTTGGGAAACCGAGTTTCCTGTTCCAGTTAAATCAACTCAACTGTGAGTCAAGCATGTGCGTGTGTAGCGAGAGAAAGGCGTCATCAACAGAACTCCATGGCAACGGGTATATACAGAGCAGAGCCTACAATTTAACATAGTTGGCCGAGAAATATGAATGAGCGCCACTGTGGACGAGAGAGGAGAAAAGATCCTGTCATCATTTCCCAACTTGAATTTTCTTAACATTTAAATTTTAAATTGAATTATTCGTGTCAACGGCTGGAAGGGCGGTTTGTTTGAGGAGCGGACAGAAAAGCAGACGACCGAGAGACAGGATGACAGGATTTAACAAAAAGCAAGCGTTTGTTCAGGCTGATAACTAAACACAAAAGCAAAAGGCAGAGGCAAAAACTAAACGTTACGTTGAACTGGAAAAACTAAAACTACGCATGAAAACCATAACATGAACATAAGGATGAGGATGAAGAAAAACCAACACTTGAGAAACATGAAATCCATAGACATGACGGAAAGAAAGCAAACGACCTGACAATGAACAAAGGCAGACAGAGGACTTAAATACACAGCAGGGTAATGAGGGAAGCGGAAACACAGCTGACACAAATGAACATGACACCACAGGGGAAGCAAAACTAGACACACTGAACATGGAACACAAGACCTTCAAAATAAAACAGGAAACATGACTTAAACACCTGGACCAGACAACATGGAAACAAACGTAAGTAAACATACAGTCAATGCTATAAATGAATTAATACTAAATAATAGAAAACTAAAACATACCAACACAAAGAATTCACAGAAAATCCATAATCTCAAAAATGCTGGGTCATAGACCGAGCCCCCTGACGATTTAGCTATAACGTAAGTGGGACAAGCTGTCATCTGCAGCAGGCAGTTTAATTAAAAATGAATCATGGACCTTTGATAATAGGACAACCTATTTTGATCATTTGCAGTGGAAAAGATGTCGAGGTTCAAATTCAAATTTTTAGACGTTTTAAAAAGTTCATTATCGTTTAATGACTGTATTTCAGCGTGTGCGCACATTTAACATGTTGTCAGAACATGTTCAAGTTCTCTGAAACTCTGTAAACTACTCTTAGTCCCACTGCACAATCTGAAAGCCATTTACGGCTCATCTTTACAATCTTGACATCATCTCCAACACGATGCCAATGTTGCCATACATTTTTCCATCAGTGTGACAGATTACAACACAACAGCAAATGATTCTTCAGTGACGAGTGTTTTTTGTGACTAAACCATCATAGTTTTATTTAAACAGTTATTACCACAGGAATGGACGTGAAATATTTAACTGGACATTTCAGGGAACTGGCGAACACATAGACATTTATGCATTTCCATACGTGCTATAATATCAGCTGTCGGTCAGCTGGTTCAGGTGCAACAGAAGAGGAAGAGTCAGAGAGAAATGATCCATTTAAATGAAATCTCTTTATGGAAGAGAAACCCCAGAGTTGCCATCATCTTGTGGTTGTGGAGTTAGACGTGTCTGCTCGATCACATTAAATAAACACACTAAGCAGACAAGTCCGCTTAGCAGTTTGGTGCACCTGGTTCACACTGAGGTCCGTTAGTAAAGAAAGGCAAAAATACAAATGCAGAAATTCAGATTAAGCTGTTTTATTGTGGGACTCGGTAACAGGAGATTAATACATCGGCACCATAGGTACATCATAACCACAGATCATTCTAAAAACCTACGCAGAACAGAATAAATCTTTATTGTCACTTTTACAAGAACAATGATAGACAGTTAGGCTAGGTAGATTTTTATATTAAAATTCATATTTTATTTATTAAAATTCCATTAGAATAAGTTAAAGAGGTAGTGCAAATTGAGTAAGATGGTTACATTATAATAAATATGGTTTATAAACACAGTGGAAATGTTAACAGCACAGTTAACCTTCAATTAAGGTGGAGGTAGGGCATCTTTGACAGCCTGTGGGTAGAAACTTTTATTGAGTCTGGGGGGGGGGGTGAATCTGCATGTAATAATAATAATCACATTAACGTCAGAATTAGGAATTATATTATTAATAGCCTAAGTGTAAGGAATCACAGATGTCCGCAAATTCCTGGAGATTGCAAAAACGTGAAATTCTCAAGCGAAAATTTACAAAGAAGTGGAATATGTTTGAATAAAAACAAAAGCAAAAAGAGCGACCCAGGATTTGTTTCCATCATGGCTGCCACAACCACAAGCCAATGAACACATAATGCACCAGCACTCAGTGGGTTAGGTCGTTGGCTCTACAAAGATTCACCACAGAAGTCTAAATCAGCTGTAAGAAGCTGAAGGATTACACAGACTCTCTATGAACGCTAATCTCCATTAATATTTATACAAGTTTCTAAAGAATTTCCTTGAGTCTAAATTGAAAATATGGCATAAATTACAAATAGCAGGTGTTGATGTTTTTTAATCTTTCAGGTAGAAGATCACATAACAAAAAACGAAGAAGGGAATCCATTATTGAGGTAAAACCTTTTTTACCTCGAGGCTGTTGCTAAGCTTTTGTGCTTAAGCTGTAAAGCATCTGAATCTGCTTGTTCCCCTGCTGCTTTAAAATATAGGTCAACCTGGAATAATGAGGTTTGCTCACGAGTTCTCCTGGTTCATATTTAACAGGTTCCTCAACACACAGCCGGAGGCCTTAAACGTAACGGTGGGAGATAATAATTTCTACATGTCCTCCGGGTACAATGTGACTCATAACAAGACCGTGCAGCGGGGCGAGTAAGTTGGATTTTTGGGAAGTGGTGGTCAAAACTGGAAGGAAAAGCCCTAATGCCAAATATCTGCTAAGCTTTTCCCAACCTCACAAAAAAGCAAAAACAAGAGACATCACTTTTTTCATAATTCCATGTCCAAAGAGATCATAATGTTGAAGCTGTGATTTTTTTTGTTTTGTTTAAAGCAACAAACAGTGTTAATATCAACGTATATCTTGTTAGTTAAATCATGCTGTTTGATTTTTTTCCTCTAAATCACGTACCTCTTCTGCCCTCTGGACAGATACACTGATGTCACCTGCATTTCAAACTCAGGAAAGACCTCTAAACTTAACCTGGGCCTGCTGGACTTTGGCGCGTGTTACACTGTCATTCTCACAGAGGTCAGGATGCTTTCTAACAACTTCATTTAGTCATCACAGATCATAGCAGTTTTACAGCCCTTCTGTGTCCCTTCTCAGGAGGCGGGTAAAATTGTGCCTCACAAGATCGAGGATGTGAAAGCCAACAATGTGCACATTGCCTATCAGATCCCACAGTACATCCTCATCACTGCTGGAGAGGTCATGTTCTCCATCACTGGCCTGGAGTTCTCCTACTCACAGGTGAAGTGATACACGCTACCTATCAGGATTACCTGTACTCGTTCCACTGAAAATCTTTGTTTGGAATATTAAACACTGAAAGCTTTTTGGCTTCAAAGAAAAAGGTTTTCAAGGACAGTAGCTTCCAACCAGGAAAATTCTCCAAACTGGAATACATCTGGTTGGAAAAAAGGGAAAATTGTCTTACAACACTTTTGTCCATATTAGCAAACACAGGAAGCTTTATACTTATACTTAGCTTTAAACTGTAGCACTTAGATGTATTAGCCCAGCGTTCCCCAACCCCCGGGCCACGGACCAGTCGTTTGGTACCGGGCCGTGAGAGTTGAGGTTCGGGTGTGAAATGTATGGTTTTCATGGTTTTTATCGGTTTTTAGTGTTATTTTGTTATCGTTTTTGTCGTTTGCTTGGTTTTTCTGGGTTGTTTCACATGTGTTATGAATAAATCTTCTTTTTTGGTACCGGTACTAGTTTTATTTTGTTGTATTTATCTGCGACACCTTAATGGGCGGTCCGTGAAAATATTGTTGGGCATAAACCGGTCCGTAGCGCAAAAAAGGTAGGGGACCGCTGTATTAGCCCACTGGCCAGTCTATGCCACAGCTGCCTTAAATGAACCGCGTTGATAGTTACAAAAATAATTTTTTATGTTTCTGTAAGGGTTAATCCACCAGTATACACAGACTTCAAATTTACTGCTGACTTCTCTGTGTGCCAGCTCAGTTTTAGGGTATAAAAATGTGAATTCAGTTGAAAAAGGTTTTTTAAACCAATGTTTTTGACCGATTATGGAAATATTTGTGGTTTCATGACAGGTGGGCTGATAAAATTTGTTAAGCAATTTGAATAGAAATTCTTACTGAAGCAGAGTATGATGATGTAAAGCATTTAGCTACCTTTTTATTCCAATGTAATGGCCATAAAGCTGACATCCACTAGCTCGCTGTGTCAGAGGAATGCTGCGTTTCAGAGCAACCTGTGACATTGAAGACTGATAAACAAGACACAGGTTTTTAGAAGAGCTGTTTATTAAAGATCCCATGAAATTGGAATTTTCTGTAGAAATACTTAGAAAACGGTGCGTTTACTATTAAAATTTTAATCCACTGAACGTTGCCCAAGGAAGTGATTTCCCCTCCAGATCTGTTTCTGTCATATTATTAAGATGTCAAATTCCTACTTCACGAATCAATGAAATATGTCCCAGGGCTGCCAGCTGTCTTTATTTCTTTAACCCTGCATCTGTCTTACCCCCAGGCTCCAGCCAACATGAAGTCAGTGCTGCAGGCTGGCTGGCTGCTCACGGTGGCATTTGGCAATGTGATAGTGCTGATTGTGGCAGAAGGGGCAGGACTGGAACAGGTATGACTCTTGAAGGGCATTGTGGGAAACATTTAAACTCTTACACAAAAAAGAAAGAAAGGCTTTTAATCACCGGCCACTTCATTTGGTTCAACTACTCAGCAATCGAGCATCTAATCAGCTAATTGTAGCAACTCAGCTGCAACTGGCAACATGCACCTAATAAAGTGGCCGGAGAGTGTATAAACCCTAACTACTGAAAATTACATCTTAACGTGTTAATAACTGGTAAGGATCGTTATTGTAATTCAGTGAGACACATAGAACAAAATTTGTTGTGTCTGTTGAATGAAAGAAAGCTGCATCGCACACCGGCCTAATAGATGATGTCATAAGATAAGATAAGATAAGATGGAACTTTATTAATCCCTCGGGTGGGTTCCTCTGGGAAATTCGTAAAGCAATATACTTAAGAGATAAAAACACTGAAACGCTTTAAAGTAACAGAAATATAATAAAAGCCATAAAAACAGACTCTAATGGACAAAAAGAAAGATTAGAAGTGCTTTGTACAAAAGTTTCATTATTGCAATGTATCATAAAGTAGAAATAAACCAAAGCTACCTGTGCACTGTAACAAGGTTTAATGGAGAGATAAGGATGAACTTGGGGTATCTTATAATCCACTGGAGCGTGTTTCTCACCTCTTTTATCCCACAATGTGTGCACCAAAAATCGCCAGCTTAAATAAAACGTACTTCAGCAACTAAACGGTTCTGTGTCTTGGTGAGCAACAAATGAACTGAATCGGTCACGAGCGCGTGCAGCAAACACTAAACTGTCTCTGTTATCTCAGTGGATAGAGTTCTTGCTGTTTGCCTGCCTGCTGTTGGGCGTCTGCATCATCTTCTCCGTCATGGCCCACTTCTACACCTACGTTGACCCCGAAGAAATGGAGAAGCTTTACCTGGAAAACTCAGTGAGGGAGGAAGACGACAGTGACTTCAAGAAGAAAGACAACGAGATAGAACTGAACAAAACGGGGAAGAGCACCTAAATGTAATACCGCGACATTAGTCACACCTCATTATACGTTTGGCTGCTTTGTGCTTTATAAAGGTATTATTTTAGTGAAAATGAAACTCTAAGATGTGATTGTTGGAGATTTCTTGTGGTTTTAAAGTGTAGGACTCGTGACATCATTTAACATATGTTGTGAAAAACTCCCGTTTTAAACTTTATAACCTTACAAGGAAAGGACTTCCTGAATCAAACTTAAAATATGAAATAATATTCGAGGAAGACAAAATAGTCATTTCTGCAAAATGATCAATAGTGTTATTAAAGCATGTTAATACTACACTGTATATATTTGTTGCATATTAACCCCATGTCAGAATGCTGTTCATGATAATCACAAGCTGTGCAAATATTGGACAGAAAGCATTCAGTTCGCTTTGTGTGCCTTTATCACAATGTTTGATTTCCAGAAAACAAAGCTCATCATTACTAAACGTCTGATGTGATATGATCTCTAATTACAAGGGTTTTTCTGCCTGTTTGTACCTGAACAACTAAACAAAACGGAGTTTCTCAAACAGGTTTCAAGGGTCTGCATGTAGTGCAGCCAGTGTCTGAAACAATCTTTCAGTAGTCGTGGATACAAGTACACAAATTTACAAGTTTGTCCCTCTAGAGCTGTGTTTTGTTTTTGTTTTGAACGGCACGGTGGTTAGCACTGTTGCCGCACAGCAAGAAGGTCCTGAGTTCAATTCCAACATCAGGCCGGGGTCTTTCTGTGTGGAGTTTGCATGTTCTCCCCGTGTTTGCGTGGGTTCCCTCCGGGTACTCCGGCTTCCTCCCACCATCCAAAGACATGCAACTTGTGGGGATAGGTTAATTGGATAATCCAAATTGTCACTAGGTTTGAATGTGCGAATGAATGTGAGTGCGAATGGCTGTCTGTCCCTGTGTGTTGGCCCTGCGACAGACTGGCGACCTGTCCAGGGTGTACCCTGCCTCTCGCCCCATGACAGCTGGGATAGGCTCCAGCGCCCCCCGCAACCCTGAAAAGGATAAGTGGAAGCGAATGGATGGATGGATGGACAAAAAAGTCACATTAGCCACTTGAATTTTAAAAAAGTTCCAGTCTGGTTGTTTGGATCTTAGAAAGCAGCTGTTTCATTACAGAACCTCGACCACTGGATAGATTTCAGTCCTGATTTATCAGCTTTTGACTGTAACTCATAACTGCTTCAGAAGTCTATACAACGGAAAATAGAAGGATTGTATTGACACGTGTCACATGTAGCGCTAATGGTTTTCCCCTTTTACTCACACATAGTTAGGTTTAGACTTTTAACATTGATTAAATGACTTTCACATATTCGATGCTTGAATCCTCTTTTGTTCTTGGATTGGCTCCTTTGCAACCACAGACACAGTTTTAACGTACACATGCAAACCTAGACGGATTCATCAGAGGTACCTGGGGTTCAGCATCTCGCCCACAGGCACGTCAACAGCTGCAGGAGCTGGGGAGCGAACAAGTAACCTTCTAAATAGGAGACAATCTAAGCAGCTGTGAAAGGAAAGCTTTCTGAGGGCCTGGGTCAGAAAGCAGTGAGGAGCGTAAGGGATCCATACAGGAGCTGAACAAGTAATCTATTGAAAAAGTCCACTTTTATTCATTCAAAAAGTCTTATTTATGTCACCTGAAAAAAAAGAAGCAGCCTTTTTTGCATTCATTTGTACCAATTGTAGTCCACCTGTGAATGATTTCCCTGTAAAGGTTTCTGCTTTGCTGACGTTGAAGTTTAAAATTGTGGAGAAACATCCAGCTTTGTTTTTGCAGACATAATGATTTCTTTTACTGTTTATAGGCAGAAAAATCACAGATATGAAAGAATTTCTTGCTACTGTTCATGCTGCTCATTGGGACACGTCATCATCACAGAGCCATCTTTGCAAATCAACAAGTGTGCTGTTAAAAAACAAAAAGAAGTATGATGCAAAGTGCTGTGTGTGTGATTTTTTCAAACCTGCAGAAACTGATGTTTTTTGCCTGTGGTTTGTTTTTTGACAATATGTGATGTTTTTTATTCAGGGAAAAGTATAACTTTGATTTTTCCTCCAAAGTTCTGTAAATAAACTTGTTTTGTGATGTTTGAAGTTTTAATGCAGATTAAAACTTGTATTCTTGTCAATCGTTTACTCCCGTTTATCATAACTGCAACAATTTTGCACCAAAATCTGACAAAAACTCTTTGACCAAGTTTAGATGTGTAAAATGTCCCCACCTAGGACAAACCAACTACAGGGAATTCAATTAGGCAAAGTGGGTATATTACATTTATTATCCGCACACATACAGCAGACTATTCAAACAGTTCATTTATCACTTCTTACACAGCTTTCATCAATCACAAAACTATTACAAGGAGTCCTTTGTGGCTGCTCAATGATGATTCCCCCCTTACTAACTGACATTGTGATACATTGTTTTCTGCACAATGTTTGTATCCCTGGAATATTATCTTGAATTATTTGGTTGTTTAACATACTAAATTGATTCCAGTGGCCATTTTTCCTAGTTTGGAAGAACCAAAAAGGATGAGCATGTGCAGGAAAACAAAACAAGGATATGTTAGACTGTCACTTGCAGCACTAGAATGACTTTTGGCTGCGATTTCCTGCATCTGTGGTTCACGCCAAGAAGGTCAAGAGTGACAAATGAGAGAAGAAATAAAAGTCGGGCCTCTTACTTAATGATGCCAAAACATGACTCGTAGTTTGGAGGGCCAATTTCTGGGTAAAAAAAATAAATAATAATAATCGTGGCTCACAACAAACCCCATGTTCATGTTGCATCTGATAAGTGAATATCAAAACTAGGATGATCAGGTGGTCGTATCACTTCCTGTATGCTTTTCTAGAAGCAGCTCAGTGACACGGGTGATGATGTCTGGATGCACCAGGCAGTCTAACAAGTCGTTAGTGGTTATTGTTGTATGCGTTGATGCCTTATAATCCTCTGACAGGTTCTTTGATGTCCCATCTGCACAGTCACATTCTCTACACCGAGTTGAACCAGCGTTACATCCATGTGTTCTCTGATCGAGTCTGACAGCAGCTGCAAACTTGGTTGTCTGTGCTGGATCGGAGCTGACAGCGCAGTCCTCTTGAGATCTGACTGCACTGTTGCTGGAAGAGTTGACCTCTACATCTTCGGGGGTCGTCCTCCTCAGTTCTTGCTGACAGCGTACAGAGATGAGATGTGGTCCGTAGGGAATACTGAAGGGTGCACAATTCCTAACCCGATCACTATTTTTCTTGATTTGCCCACCCGAGTCCCGCTTGACTCGACAGGTGTCTCGCAACTCTGGGCTCAGTTTGCTGTGGCAGGAACTCCTTTGTTTCTGAGCCCAAGCTCTCGCCGCCAGGTTCAGATACTGCATATTTTCATTATGGGATGTTACTTCTTCCTATAAAAACAAAACAAAAACGGAGAGAAAGCTGGAGACAGCTGCCAAGAGATAAACAGTGTGTACAGCCTTTAAGATTACAAAATGAACTGCCTGAATTTTAATTGAGCGCAATCTGCTAAACAGATTCAGGCAAAGCAATAAAGAAAAAAAAATTTAATCAATGCATGCCTGGAATGACACTTAGATGGTCTAATAAAAGTGCATTATAAATCCCTTTAATGCTTACAAGGTTCTCCAAACAAGAACTGCCATTAGAATCATTTACAAGAAGCTGTACTTGAATTAATATTCAACTCACAGAGGCTTTAGAGTTTGTTTAATATGTTTAATACTTTGTATATTTCCAGAAAAAGCCCATCTTGCAGAGGCGGTTAATTTGCTTATACATTTTGGGGAAACCTTTGTACATAGATTTTTATTAATGTGCTGGGAAGTAATTGTGTTGTTTTTCGGTGCCGTTTGTTTGCAACTCAGCAAGATTATACAAAATCTACCAGGCAGAACCTAGAGAGCAGTCTTCCCACTACATTTCTCAGAGTGCACTTCTACTTCTTTACTTCTGTAGGAACAAACCAGCCACACTGGACATGCAACCAACACAAACAAAGAGGAGACAACTGACTCCAGGATGCCTTTGATCAATCAGGCAGAGTGCCACACATCAGCTCTCCTTCAAGACAAAGGGTCAGGGAAGTGTGAGGCCAAGGAGGCATGCAGCTCACACCAAAGCCATTTCTGCAAGATTAGACCAACTAAATGGCAGCAACTGACTGGAACCCCATGGCCCACTACATCCACTGTAATCTCCATATCTACAAAGGAATTAGCATTTATCATTTAAAGCCTTATGAAGAAGAATCTGTATAATTTTCACTAAACCTGCCTCCAGGAATTCTACCTGGCCTAAAGCATTAAAAGAACATTAACAGGCAATTAACCCCCTTTCCTGGAAATCAGATGCAACACAAATGTGGTGGGAGCTCCTCAAAGAACCATGACTTTTCCCACACAAGAGGCATTTCTTCACCTAGGTCTTCCTTTTTTTAGTCTAAATTTGTGCACATTAATATATAATACACCACAGTTTCTGGAAAATGGAAATATAGGTTTAAACTGGCGCAGTGAAGGCATCTGTGACTCTCCTTGTAGGTGGGAGACTATATCCTTTCTTGGCTAATCAATATGCAAAAAACGCTTTTTAAAAAAGGTTACCTGAAGCTCTACTTTTGTTGCCACAAGAAAGACTTCAGCTGAACTGCTCTACCTGACTTCAAGCACAAGTACTCAGAATCAATCCATCACAGCATCGTAATTATCCCCCGTACAGATCACTGCTACCCCGCTGTTTGTTTTTAATCCTTCAAAGTCAGTTTCAAAGTCCATGAAAGGTCATCAGGGAGAATGTTATCATAGTCTATTTTGATAACGATATGAAACTAACTGGGTGTGCAAACAGTTGAACTAGACTAAAAATACTGCGTAATTGGTCCTGAAGTTATGTAAGCATAACTACCTTATGTGTTTAAAGTAGAGACGTCCTTCACAACTATTATTACAACTTTTATAGCCGTCTCTAAAAGGACAACTGTGAAAAAAAGACTTTTAGAATATCACAATAAATCATTTCATAGCAGCTCTGAGAAGCTACTTTAACAGGGGTTTAAGTTCAATGCCTATGAACTTATGCAACTGAGGCTTTCAGCTCTCCTTACATTATGACACTGCAGCTCATACTGTGTCTGCATAGAAAATGACACACAGTAAGTGACATAAATATAGTCTGTAAGTGGGACAAGCTGCCTGGCTGAACCTACTGATAAGCAGAGAAATAAGAAGGTGTGGGGGGGGACAAGTGGTTAGTAATCTAACAAAGTCAAACCAGTGTCTCAGCAAGTTCGTGGAGGCCTGGATACACTCATGCAGAAGTCACTTACACTTCAAATCACTAATGCAATACAAAGAAGGACTTCTCGTACTTCACCAAAGATAAACACACAGTCTCCAGGGTGCTTTACTTAATCAAGGACTAGAAGAACTTCATCTGTAATCATTTGCTATTCAATAAATGTTCTGAGACAAAGTGTAAATGTCCTTTGTTTGAGAAGTCTGGCATCCCTCTCACGTCTGTACCACATGAAGCTATAAGTCAGCAAAAGCTTAGCTTAGCAGAGGATTGAACCCTGGGAAACAGCTAACTTGCCTCCGTCTGAATTCAAAAATGAAAATCTTTGATTTTCCAGGTTTTGTGCGCAGCTATAGCTTCACTATATGCTTGACTCTCTACAGGTTCTGACAACGTCATCATCACAACACTGGCCAGGATACAGTCATGGTAAAAACAAAGTACACCTAATTCTATGGTCTTACATATCAGGGCATAATAAAACATTAACTAGTTATTATCAGATCAGAAAATTAGGTAAATACAACCTCAGATGAACAGCAATACACAACAGTGTGTCATTATACAAATTTATGCAAAAGCAGTGCATAAAATACTGAGAACACTCCAGGATGCAGTAGCTTCTACACCCACTTTTAGCAGCAATAGTTTGAAGTAATCATTTTCTGTATGACTTTTTTGGTCTCTCTCTCACCAAAAGTCAAAACAGAAAAATGGAGGAATTTGAGGAATCTTGGCCCACTCCTCTTTACAATGTTGCTCCAGTTCATTGAGGACTGTGGGCATTTTTTTCTATGCATAGCTCTCTAAAGGTCCCACCGCAGCATTTCAATTGGGTTGAGGTCTGGACTTTGACTCGATCGTGATTCTTTTCTTTTGCAGATGGAGAGAAGAGTCTTCCTTCTGGCAACACTCTCAAAAAAGCCGTACCGTCAGGAACTTTAACATTTAACTTGCTAACTGAGGCCCGTGTAGTCTGAGATGGAGCTCCTGGGCTTATTGCTGTTTCTGAGAATTGCACAATATGACCTTCGGGTGAATTTGCTGGGACGTCCACTCCTGGACAGACTGGCAGCTGTCTTAAATGTTTTCTACTTGTAGATAATCTGTCAGTGCAGAGTGGACTTCACAGTGTGTGGAAATTACCTTATAATCCTTCCCGGACTGATGGAAAGTCAGTCAACAGTTACGTCTCATCTCACTCTCAGATCCTGTCATTCATCCTCGGCATTGTGTTAATACACACCTAACACCCCAGACCAGCAAACTTCCAAAATGATGATCAGTTAATCCAGTGCATTTGATTAGCAGTACCTGGCTGCTACTTCCAATAGAAGCAGTAATGGTGTCCTTAGTTTTTTGGCTTAGTTTTGGTTAAAAACAGTGTAATATGTCATTTTATTTATCTAAGCCTTGTTAAGAAGCAGATGATTTTTATTATTTTCTCATACATAAAACCTTAAAATTGACAGAGGCTGTACTTTCGATTTGCCACAGCTGATTATCATCAGACCATCTGTGTGAAGCCGTGGGAATGAGAATCAGCACCTCCAAATCTGAGGCCATGGTTCTCAGCCAGAAAAGGGTGGAGTGCCCACTCCGGGTCAGGGACGAGTTCTTGCCCCAAGTGGGGGAGTTAAAGTACTTGTTCACAAGTGACGGGACAAGGGAGTGGGAGATCGACAGACGCATTGGTGCTGCGGCTGCAGTGATGCGGATGCTGTATCAGTCTGTTGGGGTGAAGAGAGGGCTGAGTATAAAAGCTAAACTCTCAATTTATCGGTTTTCCTACGCCCCTACCCTCACCTATGGTCACGAGCTGTGGGTAGTGACCGAAAGAACGAGATCGCGAATACAAGCAGCAGAGGTGAGCTTCGAAGAGTGGCTGGCCTCTCCCTTAGAGATAGGGTGAGAAGTTCAGCCATCCGGGAGGGGCTCAGAGTAGAGAGCTGCTCCTCTACATCGAAAGGAGTCAGCTGAGGTGGTTCAGGTATCTGACAAGGATGCCTCCTGGGTGAGGTGTTCCGGTCATGTCCCACTGGGAGGAGGCCCCGGGGCAGACCCAGGACACACTGGAGAAATTATATCTCTTGGGTGGTCTGGGAACGCCTTGGTGCTCCCCCGGACAAGCTGGAGGAGGTGGTTGTGGAGAGCGAGGTCTGGGCTTCTCTACTTAGGCTGCTGCCCCCGCGACCCTGCCCCAGATAAGCGGAAGAAGATGGACACATATATGGATGAGTGGAAAATTAAATAAAGCCATGAAATGCCTTAATAAGAACTTCAAGGCAAGTATGTGAGACTCTACTCGAAGGCTGTAAGGTAGATATTCTGTCATCTGGTTATTTGATGGAGGGTGCTATTCCAAAAAATCTCATTGGCTTTCAACTAGGTTGAGATGTGTTGAATCAGCCTGGTTATCATTTAATTCTGATCAAATTTCATATTCAAACTATTAATCTGGCTTTTGTTCCCTTTAACTGCATACAGTGTCATCCTGGAAGAAACTAGTGCCCTCAGAATGATAGCATTTTATCACAGGATGAAGATCATTACTGAGAGTGATTCTATATTGATTTGCAGTGACCCTTCCTTCTAAGGGGGCAATTGGAAACAAAGCAGGTCAGCAAACCCCCACCCCCAAAGCTAAAGAGAGATAAGAGAACATCTCACTGTGGAAGACAAAGGCTCAGGTTTTATCATCATCTGCCTGTAGTTCAATTGAAGGTCAACAGCTATAAAATCATCGCGGATAAAAGGGACCCACTGAGGCGCACCCAAATTTGGATTCCTATTTTGCCCTTTGACACACAGTATCGCTCTCTAAATAACTCCCTACACAGCAACAAAGAACAGTGAATGAAGCAGTGAAGCGTTTCATTTTGTGAAAAAGCAACAAAAACCTGCATTTCTTTGCACTAGATCAGAATATGATCCTGACAGACACAAGCAAGAAGTAGGTGTAAGAAGACGGCTTTTAAACTGACACAGTAATTGATATCAAAGAGTAATTACTCGTTACCTCAGTGGGGTTGAGCCAGCTGTCAGTGTTGTCATCGCTTCGAGCACTTTTAATGGCGCAGACAACCGTCTTAGTCACAGCCTCACCAACTCTGGCGACGTCATCCACTTCCTGTGTAGAAGCAGAGAGCCGAGAAAGAACACACATGATCAAGATGGTTACCATCGATGATAAGAAGAAATAGATTGTGGTGTCTGTGACCTTGGCAGAAAACAACTAGAGTGGGGCAAACCTCCGAATAAACATTTGTCTTGCACCAGGGAGCCTTTTTTCATGCCCCTTCATATACATACACTCATCATAATGACAGGAAACACTTTACTGCTGGTCCTGTTCATTACTCAAGAAGGAGAGGAGCCTTAATCTCAGAGGACTTAATACAACATGAATCAACATGTTCGGGATAATAACTTGCCATCTACTCTGAAATGTTTGGAATATATATGATATTGTGTCATTTTGGGGCGTTTTTGGTGAGCTCAGGATGAAAGAGACATGATGCTGCTTACCAGCTCAATCCAGGAGTTGACACTGACGGTGATAGGATCCACTGACTCTACATAATGCCACCAGTGCCTGGGGACATAGAGCACCTGTGCAAAGAAGATAAAGTCTTCACAAACTTATCAGTAATGGCAAGGTCAATGACAGCTCCCACTCTTTTTCTTTCATCTTCCTAAATACTAGGAAATACACGACTGCACATATCCGCTAGATGGCAGCATAAACCTTCCCCCCTCTGCTGTAAATCGTTCATCCATTCATACAACGGGTGTGTTAAAGAAAAAGAAAGAATGCTTATTGATTCCCCGGCCTCCACAGCAGTCTTGATTCGTCTGTGGCCTGCTGCCTGACAGGAGAAGAGAAATGAGCCGTCTTTTAATCTGATTTGCAGAGGTGGGGCCATCTTTGAGGAGACTGTGGTAGATACTCAAAGTATTCATTCTGTCTCAACAGTTGAAGCATTTCTAGGTTTTCTTTGAAGCATAAACTCAGAGCTGTCAGCTGTATATAAAAGGTCAGGCCAAAGCTTGCTGCAACACTGACTGGAAGAGGTCAAGGTTATTAAAGTATCCCAGCTGTCATAGGGCGAGAGGCGGGGTACACCCTGGACAGGTCGTCCGTCCATCGCAGGGCTAACACAGTGGGCAATTTAGAATCGATTAAAACTGTCTTTGGACTGTGGGAGGAAGCCGGAGTACCAAGACCACGCAAACATGGGGAGAACATGCAAACTGCACACAGAAACGTGGTGGAGTTGACCTCAGGACTTTCTTGCCACGAAGCAACAGTGTTATCCACCACGCCACCGTGCCGCACTGTTGCAATTTATTTCACTATTAAACAATAAAACACAAGGGTGAGCTCTGACCCTGACCTATAAATCAAATCACAACTAACGGACTGTTGGTTAGCCGACAGCTTGTTTTTTTGTAGGAGGGTATTTAATAAGCTGTGTGAGCTCCAGAACAAACAGATAGTGAAAGCAGACAACTGGATAATTGCTCTGTGTCCATAGTGACCGTTTCTTTTTCTGAAACAAGGTGAAAAAGGATGACCTTCATGCAGGAGCACCTTCACAATTATTTATGATCAAAGGAGGACAAGTGTTAAAATTACCATCATGAAAACCAAATCTGGATTCCACAAAACCTCGGTCGTATCTTTGGCTGAGCACATGACATAAACCTGACCGATTTATCAGGCCTGGACTTGACCCAGTTAGATCAAGAGCGATAGCGCTGCTTAACCTTCGCTTTCATCACTATAGGAACAACAGTGTGTTGAAGGTGATCCAGTGTAACTGTAGATGCCTGACTTTAATTGGGACGCAAGTCACGACTGTCGCCTTGCTTCAAGTTTTTATGAAGGACACCAAGACAAATAAATCTCACTGTTCAGTCTACTTTCACATGTTCACTGCTTAAGGACCAATAAAGTTATATTTTATGGTTACTGCTTCTGTGTCACGAGCACTTCATCATATAAATGTAAAGCCACAGCATTGCATAACTTCAGGCTTTACTAAATCACTGTGGTTTTTCTATAGTCTGAAGAAAATGCAACTGATTTAATCCAAACAAAGAGGTGTCAGCTCACCGTTAGGTATAAATTATAGAGACTAGGGCTAAACAGTACTTTTGTATTCTTCTTATTAATTTCTTATGAATTTTGTTTATAAGCATCTGGAAAGCTCTCTCAGGGCTAACACTGATGATTATTGCTCATTTACTTTATTGATTACTTTACAAAAAAAGAAAATATAGAAAAATATTGGTCTGAGATCTCCGTAGACATGATGTCATCAGAATTCCTGACCTGTCCTGGCTGTAGAGTGACGATGTGTTCACTGGCACCGTGGAAGGCAGGGAATCTCCTCAGGTCAGGATGAAGAACAGCCACCTGGCTGAAGACACTTGACTCTTCGTAGGGGATTCTAGTTGGGTAAAGCTTAGCTGTATCCTCCGGGGGAAAGAGGTGCCAGCGCTTCCTGCATATAGGACACATCAACAGAAAAGCTAAATATGACTTTAGATTAAAAGATTAATGCTAGAAATTAACTCTTTTGTCTGGTGACTCATGCGGTGTTAATCAATGACCTTTTAAGCTGTAAATCGAGCTTGCAAATAAAACACTGATAAAAAATTACCAATATTAAAAAGTGCTAACAGATATTAACATTGATATACTGTAAATTTAGCACAAAAAATGCTAATCATTAAAAGAGGAAGAAATACTTCATATCGTTTACTTTGCGCTACAGTGAACAATAATAAAAAAATAAAACGATATTGCTGTAAAGATCCAGATATCCAATATCTGTTAATTAAAGAAAGCTTTAAAACCCGTCTTATTCTGGGAGACAACAAAAGCTGACACGACCAGCTACAAATCCATCGCTGTGAAACAACTCTATTTTCTCTAACATGAACATTAAACTACATTCGTTTTTTTAAAGTACTCCACTCCCATGATTGTTTTCCGGTACTATGACCCACCATTCACACAAATGTCATGAAATCAATCAACACTATTTTATTTTTGAAAGATCAGCGGTGTCAAAGGACCGCTCGAGCTGGATTTCATTCCATTAGAGATCAATACCAAATAAAAGAACTCAAGACCCAATTACAAGTGGTGAGATATAGCCGTTGCTCTCTGGAAGAACAGTGCAGCGAGATAAGGAAGACCTGCTCCCTTATATTTCGTGACTCACAGAACCCCATAAAGCGTCTCACCCTCTGTCTTCATTCCCACCCTCTCTAGCAAGCTGTGTGACAAATCAACTCTTTTTCAGAGGGCAGAGGACAACTCGCACTCTGTGTCAGCATTTATAGTACTCTGCACCTCCAGTGTTGCAGAAGACCTAAGTGCTTAACAGGCAGAAAACTTCCACAACCACCAGAGGGGTGAAACACAGACGTGGTTTTATGAAATCCTGAAACTTCTCACCGCTCAGCTGCAGCTTCTCCCCATTAAGTGCACAGGTATGACAGGACAGTGTCACTTTTTATTTCATACCTGACAGTGAGTGCTTCTCACTGCAAACTTTTTCTGTCACCCAATTAGAAAATGAACGTGCTCGTCTCTTTGTAACGAGAAATGTGTCGATAAAATAAATGTTTGACTGGTGTTAAACTCGACTATAGACCCAGACAGTGTGTCTATCTCGCATTGCAACACTTTTTGGGCTAGCATCACAGTACAGAATACCAAACTATTTGCATGACTCACAGTTACTCATACTTACACCCTAGTTTTACCCAACCTGTTCTGTTTTGCAACATAATCAAACCCTTGGATGCAAGTTGAAGCAACGCTGTCAAACGTAAGAGACAATGAAACAATGACAAACAGGAGTTTCATTTCACACAGGCCCATTAGAAAACAGATCCACATTTTTAAATGTAGGATTTTTAAACACCAAAAAAGGGGACTTTCATCAATTAGACTAAAAAACTGCACTCTTTGCGGAGAACTCGATCAAGTTTCACTGCATACGTGTAATTTGTGTTATTAAAATTGAAGAATTATTATTAGAATATATAAATCTTGAGAGTTGTAAGCACTGGAACACAAATATGTATGTATATAACCACAGTTATGTAAATATGTAACCTAGCAGCTGAAAAACCAAAACGCTTGTTTTTTTTGTCTGTATGGGACGTTGGAGGCACGGCCACTCTGACTGAAAGATTTCTTCACCTCTGCCAATTCCTGTCAATAAACAATTCCTGGGACCACTCAGCCATTTAGTGCTGTTGATGCCTGCTTTACTTAGCAGTAATGAGCAGGTCTCTGTGCACATAACGATCATGGGGTTTATGAACGCAGCTTGAGCCTGTTAGCTGATAACAAGGCACTTCAGGCTATCACGGCATCAAAAGAAAAGCATTCAAGTACCATTTAAACCACTTCATATAACCCAATTTTGTTTTTCCAGTCTCATGTCGTACGTATGTTTCCATTTATCTTATCGTCTGGTTACTGAGGAGCACATGAAGCATCAACACAGGTAGCGATTCATCTTACCGTCCTTGCACCTGCAGTACAAGGTTACAGCCGTAAGAGTCCAGGTGGCATGGCGTGTTGGCTCCCTCTGTGCCGATCCATAAGGTGCTCTCTCTCCCATTACGCCCCTCAAAGCCAAACTCGGACCATTTTACATGCTGCAACACACACACACACACACACACACACACACACACACACACACATTCGAATGCCATGTATCAATCCAAAATGCCGTGTGCATAAACGACTGTTTACGATTTTCAGATTATGGTTTTGGTGCCTTCTTTAATAACGTGACATGGAAACGAGAACTGTCACCACTCTTCTATAGGCTCACAGATGTAACCCAGCCTCATCAGCTACAATGACAGGGCCTATTACAAGTGACACCAAGCAACAGCATTTGTCATCTTTCAAGGAAAACTAGTCTGTCAATCATGTGCCGTCAGGACACAAAGGTGTAGCAATCACACCGGCATCCTGAATAATGAAGTCATTACCACACATGCAGGCAGCTGTAAGCTTTGACAGTCTGGTCAATCGAGCCTTCAGGCAGCCTTTTTGCCAGCACCATTTATCCTGCAAAAAGCCCATGTCTGTCTGTCTCAAAGGCATGAATGTCAGGAGGTAATAATTGGAGGTGGATGCCCAATAAAAATTTATCACAGAGATAAAAATGAAATAAATTTGCGGCAGTGGCTCAAGAAAGGATGGCACTTTTATGTCTTTACCGGCCAGATGATGAGAACAGCTAGTATAAAGCTGCCATCACAAAAGCTTGACATTTTAATTGAAAATGTCAAAACAATATAAGAATAGAATGAAAAAGTTATTTTGACTCGCTTATTTGAATCGCTTGTTAATTTCAGTTTCTTACAAAAGGCATAAGAAGCTTATAGTATGAAACATTTTAAATTAAACCTTTATTATTATTGTAAATAAAACGCATAATGCTTAGACTGTATATGATGTCAAACATTTGGTCATGCAATCTTCGACATGTGCTTCTCTTGTTCAATACATAACATTTGGTCAGTGTGTCTGTACTGTTTGAGAAGGAATGGAAGGAATGGACCGAAGGTGTGTCCTAAGGAAGAAAACTTTTTGTGAATGTGTGTAGTGTGTCCCTACATGCCCACTTCACACTAAGTGGCTTGTCTGAACACACAGCCCATCCACCACCATTGGGATAAATTAGAACGCAAGCTCTGAGTCAGACTAATAAAAAAATTATGCTGTGACTTCCTGGGAGCAACTCCTGGTTCTCTTAATGTTCTGGTAGCCAGATACATGGGGTCAAATGTTGTGTTTTCAATATTTGAGCAGCCTACATGCTTAGAAAAAATTATTTAACTAAAAAACTCCAACACTTAAAATAAGGAATTTTTTGAAGTGCAATCAATATAGTGAAAAATGGATCCCTGCGATATGTTTTCAAGCACTAAATCCTCAAATTTTAGGTAAGTTTAATTAGCTTTTATCTCGCTTTCTTGGATATTTAACCTGATAAAATAACCTGACCAAAAGTCTTTGTCACTGCCCTTTAGTTTCAATGGCAATTAAATATCTCAGATATCATTAAGATTAGCAGTAAACTTGTAAACTTGTGCAAACACTGATGCCAGATTTCAGCTGGACTGTTTAACTTATGTTACATGTCAACATGCATGCAGCAGGATGGTTACCTCAAACATGAAAGGCTGATCTTGAAACATCATGGCAATATATTTGTAGTCAGCATAAGCCCAATACTCTGAGCAGGAGTACTCAGAAAAAGGCCCCACGTCTGTTCCAGACTGACCCTGAGTCCAGCTGAGAAACTGAGCTACACTGGCCTCCACGTAGGAACACTGGGTCTCAAAAAGAGGAGCCGGAGCTGAGAAAATAACAATAAACACAGACAAGACAATAATTAGTTAAAGGTTTTATACAGTTTTAGTGAAACAGTTCAGCTGATCTAAACTACCAGTGACCAACTTTGGTTTAAGTAGATATGTAGCCACAGAACAGCAGCTTAACTGATGATTATCGAGTGTAATCACCTCCATAAAGTAGGATTTTTGACAGGCTGCTGGTCTGGAACATTCAGGTGTGTGTTAACGCAATGCCGCAATCTTCCCAGGAGTGAATGTCCTGACAAATTTCCCACAAGGTAAGACTGCAAAAACTGCCCACATACTGACAGCTGTCAGCGGTATCCCCAAGCTCTCAGTAATCCTCCTGCACCTATTGTATCAATTTTTAAATCCTAGGTGACGTTTCCTCGGGTTATCGCAAACAAATGATTAAAAAAAATACAGAAAAGAAAAAAAAAAAGAAACTTGACCACCAAGATTCAAAGTTGTCAGAGATTTTTAGTGGGTGGATTTATGGTATCAATTTGAAAATCCTACGTCCCCTCAGTCTCGAGTTATTGTGTTTACAAAGTTGCATGTCACCACCACCCACTCAATACCCAATCAGCCTTTTACGCCTGATGGGTAAAAAAACCCAAAAAAACCCAAGAGTCACATCCCAGACAGGCCTCAGTCAGCATGCTAAATGTTAAAGTTCAGTACAATTAGAAACACGTGGAACAAATATGGATTGTTGGGAAGATTTTCTAGAAGAAAGCCTCTTCTCTGCTGATATATCCAGCAGGACAATGATCACAGGCTGAAAAACAAAACAAGATACTGTAATAGTCCAAAGTCCAGACCTCAACTCAACTGAAATGCTGTGGTGGGACCTTAAGAGAGCTGTGCATAAACAAATGTCAAATGTAAAGAAGAGTGGGATAAAACTGCTCCACAATAACAATCATACAGAAAACAATTACTTTAGGTCGTTGATGCTGAATGTGGTTATACAAGCTACTAAATTTGGAGTGGACTTAGTTTTTCACAGGACTGCATGAGTCTTAATTAAACTTGTTTTCACAAGACTGTGTGTTAAGAGAACTGTTTCATTTACCAGAACCACAGCACTTTTCAGACATGATTTTTTTTAACCCACTTCAAAGGAAAAATTAATCAGTTGTAATGATTTATTATTTCTTTTTTTTTCCATAAACGAGGTGTGTCTGTGGTTGAGTGATGACATTTAGAATGCATGATGAGAAATGCCCAACCTGTAAGCTGTTGCAGCTATTAAAAAAGATGATTTAGAAATCTAATTAGCCAGCTTTTATCAGAGGGCATACTCTCTGTCATTTATCAGAGAAAGAATCATTACGGGAGCCGTTTCAGAGCCACACTGAGGGCAAAATACAGCAGATGCTCAAAAACAAAGACCCTCAGTGTGTTTTTCATCTGTGAGACATTATAAATCACATCGTTAAACAGCCGGCTAACCTTCATTAGATTATGTCAATATATAAATTTTCATTCATTGGAAATTGTTTGAAATGCTATACAAGTTTCCATAAGCTCACACAATACTAGGAACTCAAACAAACCTCAGTTTATTGTGATCAGTTATTGCTCAATAGAAATAGATCATCACTATCTTGTATTTTAACAGGTCTTGTATTTTTATTTTGTCTTCTTTCATTTTGTGTTCAAAAACTGAATTTTAGTTACAGCATCTGAAATCATTAGAAAGGAAAAAAATGACACAGCCCCAGATTTGTAACAGCTAAATGCAGCAACAGCTGAGTTTTCCTTTAAAAAAAATGTTTTTATTATAGCTTAATAAATATGCAATATCTAATAAAACAGCTTAAGCCCGATAGGAGTGCTTGTGGGAACTGAATTTATCTTTTTGGTCACATAAATTTCATTGTGAATGTTTAATCCAGGTGAGTAATTACAGATAAATTCATTCAATACATTGAATTACTTACCTTGTGTCTTCTCTTTTCTCCCAAGTCGGAATCGGATGAGTCTGTCACCAAGACAGCTTGACAGATGCACTGCTGTCCAGTGGAGAACAGGCCAGTCGCAGGTCATGTTCAGGAAAACTGCGGGCTGCTGCAAATGATGCACAATCCTCCGGGTCTCCTCTGGGCTGAAGGGTTTATTAATCTCGGTGGTGTCAGCCATAGCCTTTGGTACACACTGACAGTAGGATGAAACACACGAGGAACATAAAGCTGATTAAAAACGATGATGTTTTATTATTAGTCAGTGCCTACAAGCCATGTTCCTCATCTTCTATGTTAAATTAGTGAATAAAACTACAAAGCTTTTAATGTGTGCTGAAAGAAAACTCAATAAAAGAAAAGAAAACTCAATAGTGTGAATGCATCACAGCATTCACATAATAATAGAACAGAATAGTCCTTTATTGTCATTGTACACGTACAACGAAATTGTGGATGCTTCAACTGTGCCGGAATAAAACATGATATAATATAATATAATAATAAGCCATTACCATATCAGCAAGTCAGTGTATGTAGAGACAATCAAAACAACCTGCTGATGTTCAAACCGAGAAGCAGAACTATAATGAGGCTATGATGTGCTTGGGCTCACCAAAATTGGACAACAAAACACTGGAAATATGTTGCCTGGTCTAATGTGTTTTGATTTCTGCTGAGACATTCAGATGGTGGGGTCAAGATTTGCCATAAACAGCATGGATCCATTCTGCCTTGTACCAACTGTTCAGACTGATGGTGGTATAAAGGTGTAGGAGCTATTTTTACGGCACACTTTGGACCTCTTAATACTAGCAGAGAACTGCTTAAATGCAACAGCCTAACCGATTATTGTTGCTGATCATGTCCATTTCTTTGTCATCACAGTGTGTGAATGTTCTGATGGCTGTTTCCAGGATAACACACTATACCACAAAGTTCAAAGTGGTTTATTTAACATGGCAGTGATTTGAAATAGCTTCCACAGTCACCAGGTTTAAATCCAGCTGCGCGCCTTTGGGATCTGATGGAACAGGGAATTCAAATAATTGACGCGCGGCTGATATATCTGCAGCAAACGTGTGATTTTATGTCAACATGGACCAAAATCTCCAAGAAAGGTTCCCAGGCTATGGTTGAATATATACCTTTAGGAATTAAGGCAATTCTGAGGGGAAAGGGGGGTTCAAACCCAGTACTGGCAACGTGTAAATGATGACGTGACCTTGGAGTGCATGTACATTTTATGGCGGAAAAACAGCAATAAAATATTATTTGTTAGCAAATCAAGAAGTTTTATTACCTTTCAGATCAGATGGCATTTATCTACCACAGGACAGTGGGGATTTCCTATTTAGAATTTAACTGGTAATCGGATATCAGTGAAACTTTGATTCTCGCTCTTTGTAACCAACTTCTTAAACAACTTGGATCCAGATTGGTACCGTTTTCTACTTCCGGATACTCTTAGGTATATTCTTCCACTTATAATTGGTCAAATAATTATAATAAGACTTGGTATCACTGATATTTCCCACTTGACAAAATGTCGCTAACTAGCGTTACACGACAGAAATGAGCAACTTCCTGAAGAACTATCAAACAACTCCGAGGAAAGAATTAACGCCTAGGCTCAAAAGGCGCTTTATAAAGGGACAGACAGCGCTCAGGTGGCGTTTGATTCAACAAGTACAAGCGTGAAATGTATAATTAATTACAGGAGAGCTGGAAAAGACCAAGGCCATTATTAATGTTATTAGGAACACCTGGGATTTCCCCAGACAACTTAAAACGTCTGGTGTGAAGTAATGAGATAGCTAGGCTAGCTATGTTTCGTCTTTGTGAACATATTTTCTCTATTTACACTGTAGAAAGATGCTAAGAAACTAGCTTAGAAGAAATACCAGGATCCTTGGAAAAAAACACCAGGACTCACCTTTCACTACACGTGTAGACAAGGTTCGGGCGGAAGTAAACAAAGATCACATGACAGCGTACGCGTTCCAATTACGTCTATAACACATCGCTGTGAATCTGCACCATTTGGACTCTTGTGATACTACAAAAAACCCGCTTACGCTAATTCACCAGACGAGCCGAAATGGCAGCTACATAGGAACAGTTTCCCGAAACCCGCAACTATTTCCGGTTTGACATGCGCAGTTAAAGCAAACATTAGACGCTATCGGCTGTTTTTGTTTGTGTGGCCGAGGTAGTTTGTCGTTGCTGTACCGTCGTTAAAACCGGAATTTTTAACTAGCCTGACAAACGGGAGGTTAATATGGGTGCCGGTTCGAGCACCGAGGCCGAGAGGGAGCCGCTTCTTGTTCCTTCTTATGTGGAGACGAACACTAATCCGGTAAACAGCAGAGTGTATGGGAGAAGATGGCTGGTTCTGACCCTGTTTTCCCTGCTGGCACTGATGCAGGGAATGGTGTGGAACTTCTGGGGTCCCATACAGAACTCAGCCGCTCACGCTTACGGCTTTACCAAGTCTGACATCGCGATTTTGGTGCTGTGGGGCCCGGCTGGCTTCCTCCCTTGGTTGCTGTTTATGTGGTTAATGGATAAAAAAGGTGAGTTCTTTTAATTTAGCACACTGTGTCATACCTCAACGATGATTGTGCCTGACCTGGTGATTTTTCACCCCACCAAGATCTACAGCGATGTAACTTAACGACGTATTTTGTTTTAGGTTTCGAAAATTTCTCTTATCATTAGTTTGACCTTATGCAATCGCAGAATATATTTACTCTGATAAAATGCAGTATTTAAGAGACCTTATAGTCTTCATTCAGTTTTTAAATGGGTTGTTTGTGCCCAGTAAGACACATAGATGCGTTGGAAACATGGGAGGTGGGGGGGAAAGTGCTTATATGGGACAAGCAAGTCTTAATTTACTTTTTAAAAAATCTTTATTTTCAGGTTCAAAAGCAGTATTTCTTGGAAAGAATGAAAGTAGCCCTCTTGTGTGTGCTTTACCAAACCAGTTCCTCTGCATCACCTGACTGTAGAAGTTTGTAATGACCACGCTGGTTGTCAGATGACAAAAACAGTAACAAGGCACTAACAACACCAGACTGCTGGTCCATGCACAATCTTGCCAAGAAGTTGCATAACTCAACCTTGTGATCACAATCACATTAACAATTAGGTGTTTTTGTTGCCTAATTTATTTGTAGGCAACTCGATAATGGTATCTGCTTCTTTCAGTAACTTGTTGTAAATTCTTCCTGGTGTAGATTCCACTCAGACCTTACAAAAAACCTTGTGGTCATGTCTGCATCTGAGTTAAGAAGTGTCAACCATGGTGTGCCCTTGCAAAAAGACTTCTATGACTTGCAAAGGTTGTGATATGCTTAGATCTAATTCAGCTCGACTGTGGGGAAAGTACTTGGTTTCCCTTTGGGAAAACTGGGCACCAGTGGCAGACCTGCCTGTTTTCCTCTCATTTAAAGTGAGCATGGTTTTGTTCTGTGAGCACAGAAAGCAACCTGGACCCTCATGATACTCATATGGAGTCTGATTTTGAGGGTTTGGTTAGAAACACGCACATGAGTAATCCCATCGGTGGTCATGTTGTAGAGCTCTGGGAATGCTCTTCCAGTTCCTTTTTGCACAAACTTGCACATACACTATTGCTGTTGTGTCAAAGCCTTAAATGGGCCTGTCCAACTGCCACTATGTACCAGCCCTCCCCTGGTATCTCCTCACTCATGAGACAGTGCCAAGAGACAGGTAGCTGGACTACCTGTGTAAATTGAATGGGCTGCATATACCATCTCATGGTGCCAGTTGTGACAAGGACATAAAATGAATATCTAAATATATGGAAGTAACTATAGCTTTTCGGCTGCAGTTGTAGTGATCATTAACTTGCCCTTCATGTCAACAAACTGTCTCTTGAGCACGTAGATGCATACTGTGCATTGAAGTATGCAGCTGTAAACTTGCAGGTCTCATTTACGGTAGATGGCCTCCAGCATTTCTCTAAAATATGTTGCTGGCTTTTTCTTTCATTTACTGGAAATGTGGTCACAGTTGTGCATGCATTCATTTAGAGAGCTGCTCAGTACAGCTAAAGCCTTCTCAAGACAAACATTATGAATGTTTTGTTTTTCACTCATAAGTACTGATGAACAATTGAGGAGCATGAATAATAAATGACAAAAACATAAAAATTGCATATTGGGAAAAGCTGGAAGTGGCAAATATTTGCCTTTTTTGTTTGCGCTTTGGTAGAAACAATTTAGCAAATATTAAGATAATAATTTTTGGATTACCTGCTGCACCTAGTTCTAGTTGGCAAACCTTGCAAAGGTGGCTATTTCTATGTAACCTTAATGCAGAACTACAACTGCTTCTCGGCCTCTGTGTCTATGAAGGTGCCATAGACATAGGAAGTCAATATAGCATCAGCTTATATGATATGAAGTGGGGAAGCTTTCCAGTTTATTGGAATACGTTCAAGCTTCTCTTTTTCTTCCGTTGATACTGCTCAGAATGGTTTTATGAGGTTGTATATTATAAACTTGTCCAACTCATGGCAGTGAAGCTCTTGTACGTGAGTTGCATACAGTCTTGCTGTTATTTCGCTTTCATGCTCAAAACTTGCACAGTCCTCATTTTTCTAAAAAGAAAGTGGATCAAGGGTCAATAACGGAATTGATAAATAATCTAACTGAGGAGCAGAATTCATAACTGCACTGGTATCAATAAAGTCTGCATTCTGCTCATCAGTTAGACCCAGCCCTACAGGATGTTGTTAATATGTTGATCCTCTTTCCACAGCGGTCATTTAGTTGAACCTGTCAATCAAACATTCAGAAATGGTAGTTCACATGCAGAAAAGAATGGGGAAGTGCACATAATTCTCTAAATGGCTGTCATGTGGATGAAACTGAGAAATGAGACTTGAGTTAATGGTGAAAGAAACAGTTCTCATACTTTTGCTGTTACACAAGTGATATTTAAGAAGGAATTTTCTGTTTTAAGATTTTTGTTGTTGCTTGGTTAGTGATGCTGGCCAATCCCTTTCAGTTATTGGTTAAAACTGTATTTATGTAGACTGTAATCATTAATTTAGATCACTTGTGAATAATTGGCCATGTTTAACTAGAGCTTATTGTATAATAATTGCACTACAGTATATTTCTAACTAACCAGGCAGCTCAGTCTTTCTCTTGGCAATACTTTCGTTAAAGCTGTAACAGATTTTTGGGTCAAGTTGTCAACTCAAAAGGCAGATGAGAAATGTAACGTTGTAATGTTGGCTGCAAATTATAATAATGTGTATTTTTAGAATCCCCATTAGGGCAGGGCAATATGGCCAAAAATATTTATCACGATATATATTTGGAAAATTTGCGACAACGATATAACTGATGATATAAGTGGCGCGAGACAAAATACTTTACAACTCCACAACTTTATTAGTGCAAAAAAACCCCATCAATGTATTTTCACTTAAACAAGCAGCTGTTTTTTATGTGCATGCGCTTGCATGCTCTACCAAAAAATGTGCTTTGGTGTGTATCTGAGGGAAGAAAGTCAAACCAGTTCCACACCACTGAAGTTGCAGCATTTTTACAAACCAATTCTGGTTCATCTGTTTCATTCGACGATCCGCTTTCGCCCTTCTCCATCGCCGCCATGTGTAAACTAAGGCACTGCGCATGCGCATTTTACCCATTTTCTATCGCGATATTTCATTTTCTTATCATTGCCTAACATTATACCGGTATTAACGTGAACGGTATGATATGACCCAGCCCTAATCCCCATAATTCTTAAATGCTCCTCATACAAACAAAGGCAGTAAGAAACATGGTTTTAAGTAGCATTATTATCACTTTGATCTTGAAGGAGAGGTCAGAGGTCAGCAGTGACAGGATGTTTTAATCTTCATGCAGTACTTCCTGACCCCCCCTCTACACCCCTTCAGAGTTTTATCAGCATTCATTCATAACTTTTCGTGCTCTCAGACTGACATCAACACTACCAAAAACATAATCTCCTTGGTCAAGGTAATTATGTAAAATATTTGTTCCAGATTTTAAAATGTGTTAATTTGCTGCTTTCCTCTGTTATCATTCTTTGCTTATTATCTATTTATTTATTTTATAGTCTCTTATAGCTCCAGGAAACTGGATTTTGTTTTTACTTTTCTCTTTTTATTGTTAGATAACTAATTCAATAAGAACAGAAATAATCCGTTGTCGTTGCAAAAATTGAGAAATCCCTACCATGTTCACTGCTGTCTCTTTACTTTTTCTTACACGTCGGTGTTGATGCAGTGTGTTGTGTATTCCAGGTTTGCGAGCATCCCTCCTCCTCTCTACCCTCTTCATGGTGCTAGGAGCAGCTCTAAGAAGTATCCCACTGACAGGCCAGCCTTTGAGACGATGGTAAGAAGCCCGTGTAAATATTAAGGTAGCAGATGGCGGCACGATGCAAGTGTGATGATGATCATTTGAAAGATTTTGGAAAGGCGGTGCAAAGTGACTCATGAGCTGCACTGCAGTTATACAGGTTCTATAGTCTCCATAACTCAGTTTAGGCAAATTTTCTGAGTGAGTGCCGTAATCATTTTAGGACCAGCTTTGCACAGCGTTTCATTGAAAATGAAATGAGCTACTGGCCAAAGTTACTTAGGACCATGGAAAAGTTACCCTTGTGTGATGTTTGCCAATGCGTGCAATGCGTTTGACAAGATTACACAAATTGGGATTTGGCAGTACGTGAAAAACTAAACATTTTTTCATATAATTGTTTCCATTCAGTTTTTTTAAAAGAAGAAATATGAATCATTTAATCAGTAACAGTTAATCAAGATGGCATGCACAGATATCAGAGGTCCATAATTTTCTGTTGTCATGTCAATTTTGTGCTTTCTAAATGTTCCAAGATGGTCACCAGCAAAAGTATTGGACAGAATAATAAAGTAATTACATTTCAAATTGCACTGAAGGGACAAAAGGTCACATATCGCAACACAACAAACAATAATTATCAACCTCTTGATATCACTACAGGAAAAATCAGAGTTACTAAAGTCAATAAATCATGAATGTCTGCACAAAAGTGGCCTCTTAGGGTCTTGTACTGTATGCATTTGTACTGAAGCTGAGGTCGTGCTTCTTTTTCATTCTTGATATGCAGATTTGTAACTGCATAGAGACAATGAGACTATTTATGTGGCAGAGGATGTGATTGTGAAGGACAGATCAACACTGTGTGGACGCTTTGCTTCTTTTGGTGTCTTTGCTGGCAGTTTTCTCACTTATCAGACAGCATTTTGACAGGCTGTTGCTGGAAACCAGTTTCCCACTTTCATTCTCATTTTCACTTGAGTTCAGTGTTCTCATTTTTAGAAAGGGTAAGAGCTCAGAGAAGGTCATTTCAATTATACAGTGCCTTAAAAAATCTAATTTCCTTGAATATTTTTGGTGGTAATCTGTGTAATGATTCCTGTTGGGCTTCACAATGAGGCAGTATGTTATAATGAATAAAGAGAATCATATTTCCATGGAATAAGTCACATATCACTTTCACTTTATGCAGTTGGAGCTTTTTAAAATAGGTTTTGGCTTTCAAAGAGCAGATAAATTTATTTGTTTCTCTTTTTCTGTCTCGTGAGGCTGCACTAAGAAAACCTAGCTGCTAATTAGTGATACGGCCTAAAGAAAGAAATAAGGCAGGAAAAGCTCCTGGCAGTGTACAAGGAGAATAACTGATATAACCACGATCTCCAGGCGATAGTCTGTCCCAAAAAAGTATTTACAGTTTGGAGTGAAATATCAAGCTTTGCAACTTTAATTTATGATTATAAAATTGAGTTTTTGTATTTTTGTCAGCCTGTTTGTAATAACCCTAAAGCTTTAAATCAGGAGTAGCCTAAGTCCTCTTAAAAGAAAGATGCAATACATTTGGGCCATGTGCAGATGTCTTATCTGGGAAACTGACCTTTGATAGATTACAGTGTGACCTAAAAGCTTAATATTATTAATGTGTTTTCATTGGCAAATTACTCTCGCTGAGACAGGGATGTTCCCATTTGGAACTACCTGTTATGTAAAAGGGACAAATACCAAAGCAAAGGAGTTTCTTGTCAGGAAATCTGTCTTCATGCAGTAAAAGCTGAGCTTCATCAAAGCTACCATATGGCCTTAAAAAAAAGTCTCCAATAAAGAGCGACAGTGACCTAAATCTGGCCTGCAAACAGAGCTATGGAATCTTTTTTTCCTGTTGTTGTTGTTCGAGAGACTGTAGAGAGCTGAAGTTTTTATTTTAGCACTAAATTTAAAGACATAACTTCAGAATAATGAAGAGCACTCCAGTGTTTTTACACTACTAAAGTGTTGGTGGATTTAAATTATTTAGAAGAGACTGCATCCTATATCCTGACTTTCAGTTCTTAGAGGGCAGCAATACTGGATTCTACACTTCCATATTTCTTATTTATCATTTTTATTAGTCTCTGCCTGGTAATGGTCGGTGTCTCTCCTCTTTTTCAGTTTGAAAATGCAGTTGCAAATTCATATACCTCCAGCAGTGACATGTAAACTCAGCTTCAATTGTTAAACTTTAACAACAGCATGCGCATCGTTGAGTGTTGGTCTGTGAAGCTGAAGTGGTTTTTAGCCTAATCACATCTTGTAAGCTGAAGGTAAAAATATCATCTCCACAAAGCATAACTTTGACTTGACATAAATTATTTAAAAAAATAAATCCCAAAGCACGTGCATGCACACATATTTCGACCACGCTAATGTTGCAAAAGGCTTTTACTGTAAAGAGGAAATGGAATAAAATACCAAGCTCTTCCTCTTCTTTTTGGACGCGCTCGAGGGCAGTATTGTTAGAAGTTTTCAACTTGCCTCTCGCTGTTGCTCGAGTGTCACTTCAGTCCAAAAGCCAGTCACACAAGCAAGCTTTCAATTTCACCTCTGCTGAATCCAGCCATGACATATCAAGTTTTTATGTCCGCTCAGGTCGAGCTAAGAGTTTTTAACGCTGCCCGCTGTGCACCCGTACCACGATGAGAGTTATGCTGCTCTGCTGCGACCTTCAGCTCTTTAGATACGGCATTCAAAGTGGAAAACAAGATAGGATGGCGAAAGCAAAGAGGACATGAATCACACGGCAAATGTTAGTGTGTCACAGTTCAGTTTAATTTGCATATTAAATGTTATAGGTCATAGATCTTAAGGCGATGAACGGCATACTGGATTATTATAGAACTGTAGAGACTCAAAGCTTAATGTAGCTGGATCACCAGTAGAGGTCACTCTTTGCTTTGCAGTAGTGATCAAAATGCAAGGGCTTTGTTTACTGACGGGTGTCGCTGATGAATGTGCTGCCTGTCATGCAGAGGATACTTATCAGATGGATGATGATGTAGATTACCTTAGAGAGGGAATCGCGACATAATGGAGCAGTTAAGTTTTTCAGATTCCTGAAGTTTGGATATGGTGTTCAAGGACATTGCAGGCGGGATCAAACAATAGTTTGAGGAGACGTCTATCCAGGTTTAGAAACCGTGACATTCCTTCAGTAACCCCCTGCAGATCTGTTTGCTCCAGATTCCTTTTCATGTTTAAAAAGGCGATTACCTCTTTGTTTTTATGATAACCTCTTGAGGAAGTAAGGCGTCTCTTTGTTTTGAGGTTTTAAGATCCATTTTTGAAAATCAAAGGGAGCTGTGAATGTTTGAACACTGAAAAGTGGAACTTTCTCTCTTTTTTTTTTTTTTCTTTCTTTCTTTTTTTTTTTAAATGAGATCTTCTGTGAAGCCACATTTAAAAAATGTTTGTTTTGTGAGGTTCAGTCAAGGAGATAAAAGGTGCTGTTGAATTGGCAGTCACTGATTAGACCTTGCTGTGATTAGTTCTGCTCTCAAATCAAAGGTTATTTTTCTTTTTTCAAACCCTTCTCATTTCCCTGGCTTTTCATGCGTCTACTAGTTTCTGTTGCTATTTCAATCTCCGTCTGTGTTATGAATTCGAATACAGACCAGCTGTGTGATTAGCGTCTATCAGTTACATCTCAGACTCACTCCGACAATGTCTGATTGGCCATCAGAAAAAAAAAAAAAAATTGTGGATCCCATCGTATTACTCCAACAATTGCGATGGTGCCATTTTCAAGGCGGAATTGGTTTGGCCTTTTTGTGATGGCTGAATTTTGGTCTGTCAGCTCAGGCAGAGCAGAAGCAGTCAAATGACTTCGCTGTAGTGCAGGTTTCTTTGTCTCATTCTCAATCAGATTCAGTCTGACAGGGTTCATAAATAGTGATTAATCATCTCTTCTTGAAAAAGCTGCTCTATTCCCTCTCTTTGCTTCGCCAGCCACAGTGCAGTCTCATGTGACCGCTCATCCTCGTGTTAGTCACCATCCGTCCTCATCACCTGTCATATTAAAGGCACTTTTTTTAGTCTCATCTGTTCTCTAATCTAATACAGCGAGGCTGGTTACTGACCAAACTTTGTCAAACTTTTTAAAAGGTGTGAAGTGCTGAAAGCCACCGTCGACTGTTCAGGTTATTAGTTGATTCCATAAGTTTTAATTTGGTTTGTATTGTGCATGAAATGCAATTTAAAAACAAAACAGTTGAGCTGCTTCGATTGTTGGTGAGATTCAAAATGAGATCACTGTAGGTCACAGTTACTGTTGTAAATTATGCTGCGTATCTTTGTCTCTTTTGTTTTTGTTTTTTTGGAGAAAGTTGATTAGAGTGCCGGGTTTGGAATAATCATCATCTAATGAAAATGTCTAGTACAGCAGGTGGACAGGACCACTCTGTCTGCACCCTTTTGAGTCCTGAATAAGACCGTAATCAGTACGTGCGCCCAAAAACCTGATTGGGACTGTTGTGCTAGTTGGCTCCGGGTAGCTCTCGATTTCAATTCAACAGACACAATGACAGACAGCCAGCTTGACTCAAAGGCTCGGTGTGGTAGGTAAAAAAATGTCATATGTATCAAGAACATATTATAAATCATGTCGTTGTTACCATAAAATACAAATTAAATGTTAGCTTTTGCTCACATCGTGCTGCCTAATTCATAGACCTGCTTGCTTCGTGCTACCTGCATTGCCATCTTTGCACACTGACCCATCCAAATGGAGGACGGCCACAATAAGATGCCAACTATTGCAGCTGTAGATTTTGTTTTTGCCAGTACACACAAGTCTTAATCATACAGAGATTATACCAGTGGCTCCATAGTGTAGTGGTTTACACATTTACACAAGCAGAGGATCCCTGCTTAGATCCCGGGGAGATTGAAAATCAAAAAATCTGCCAAATCAAAGATGCAGAGCTACCAAAGTAGTCTCTGTTGCTGCAAATCATTTTCTGAATGTTTCAAGAGGTTTTTATGCAGTAGGGTAGATAGAAAAGCACATTTGGTGCTTGAGAGCATGAAGACCACTTATTTTTGGTTCTGGCTGCTCTGTCAACACCTCGTTTGCTGAATCTGGTGTTTATGTTTAGTTAAGAAGTAATGATGGGGAGACTCTTTGATAGAAATCATGTAGCTAAGTCAATGAAAACATAATGACAAGTGATGTAATGATAACCTACATGCTTAAGTGAAAATGACAGTGTGACGCCAATAATGAGGATAAATTTTTACTGCTTGTTGCTCACACTTCCCCTGTCACATAATTAGATGAAGAAAATGACAGCTGTAAATACAGCAGTGTCCTGGCACTGGGTTCATCTGCATCCTGTCGAGTTAACTCACTCGGTACAGAAATGACACACGTTGGATGCGGAGGAGTCAAAGACATGTCTGCACCAACGCAAATGACCAGATCAGAGAAGCTCGATGATGTCAGAATCGTGTAAACGGGGACTCGGATAACCAGGTTATTCAGTGTCAGTGTTGAAAACATACCCAGTTAGCGATAAAGACTGAGAAACAAGGAAAGAAGAGGTGGGATGAATAAAAAGTATGAGGCACAGAGTATTTTAGGAGGTGTTGGTGTGTAGGAGGGGATGTTAGCAGGTCTGAGATGTGGGAAGAAGATAGAGGGTGAACAAGTTATTCTCCAATCAGCCTGTCACTGACCACAGCACTTTGTATTCTGCTGTGACACATTTATCTGTGAACCCCAGAGGCAGTGGACTCCAAAGTTAGAACGAGTTAGAGGGCAGAGACATGTCAGCGCAGTGGAGACTGAACAAACTAGTTTGTTTCGACAGGGCTCAGTATTAGAATTAAAGGTTTTGTCAAACAAAATGCCATTCAAGGAATTTTTTTATATTAAGTGTTAGTGTAAAATCTAATAATTTTGATACTGATAATATTTTTTCAGTCAATATTATAGAAGATTTTTAAATGGCATAAGCTCAGAATTAACCCAACATCTTCACGTGTCCCCCTCTCCTCTCTCGTTCTCTTCTCTCCCTGCTGAGCCAGGGAGTCTTTACTGAGCGTACAGACAATCAATCAGCCGTGAGCCGTCTCCAGCGGCTGGCTGTCTCGGTCAGACAGTTCTGGAGGGGGTGCTGGGGGTGCTGGTGGAATCCGGGGACATCTCAGAATACATCTGTCTCACACAATTCAGTCTGAAGGTGCAGAAGTTAGAAAGAAACTTCAGGGGCAGGTGGTTACTTGACTCCTCTGGGATAATTATGCCTTTATTTTTATTCCCTCGCCTGTCATTCTTCCTTTAGATGCTCAAAAGAAATGCCTCATTACTTTATGTCCTTATTTAGTTTATTTTGAACTTAATAGGGATACTGAGGGTGATGCGCTGCTGCTGCCGTTTTGTTTGTTTCAATGGGATATCAGAGAAGTGTTTTCCTGGCACATCTTGATATGAGGCATGTATGTCTTCTAAATAAGAACGTTTTTTTTTTTCTTTTACAGGTTGATACACGGAGGTCAGTTGCTTAATGGTTTAGCCGGCCCCACCATGATGAGCGCCGGCCCCTATCTGTCCACCACATGGTTTGCCCCTGATCAGAGAGCCACAGCAACAGCCGTGGCCTCACTCTTCTCCTACCTTGGAGGCGCCGCTTCATTCATAGTGGGACCTCTGATAGTTCCAGCTCCCAATGACACTCAGGCACTAACCACGATCTCGGCAGCGGTTTCCGACATCTTCATCCGGGACAGGATCCAGCTAGTAATGTATGCAGGTACTAAGAAAAAGCAAGAGCCTCTGAGGGCAAGTTGGATCGATATCGCATCATTTCGACATCATGTCAGCCCCGTCAAGGGACAGAAATACAATCAGGCAAAAGGATCCAAGAATATTGCACAAACACCAAAAACACCAATTATAATCTTCATAACTGCGTCTCTGAATAATGGCTTTTTAGGGCTGATATGCTTAACTGATTCAGAAAATTAAAAGCATGCTGAAAAGAGAAACAGGCATGCTGTAATAGATTGAGGCAGCGGCTTTTGTTTAACCTAAGGTAGTATTGTTATTAATTTCTTAAGGGCAAAGCGGATACATTTTTGTGAATCAAAAGTTTTGCAGGTTTTCAGAAGTAAAAAGGAGTCACATAAGAAGTAAGCTGATATTGTATCACTTATCATATGATGGAATGAAAGCGACCCACTAATGTGGCTACAATGGAGCTTTTTAGTAAATGCATTGCTTTTTTTAAGAGACGAGTTGTGATATCAGCTGATGCTATGTCAGATTGCATCGTTTTGTTAGATGCATTTATTCTACAGTCTTGTCTAGTGGGCTGTTATGTTCATCACGGGGATGGCTTCAGAGGACTTCTAGATGTCACGGTGACCTTTTTTTAAAATGTCAAACTGGACTGACTGTCTCATCTTTGAAAATAACATGTATGTCTCTTTTCCTCTACGTCGCTGTGCTCCGGCAGAGTTGGCTGCTATTGCTGTGCTTTTTGGAGCAGTCCTACTCTATTTCCCTGCACGCCCACCAATGCCTCCCAGCGTGGCTGCTGCAAGCCAGAGACTCAGTTACAGGAGCAGCATCTGCAGACTTCTTAGGTAAAGTCCAATGCACACATAGATGATGTCTTCTGGTAGTCCAAAATCATGTGAAAGATGATGTTGAGACCATTCTTTCAAAACCTTATTCAAGAGGCCTAATTTAATATGTCCTTGATTTGAAATAGATTACAAAAGATGTGTATTTGGACTTTGCTTCGTGCGGTGCTATTTTGTATGAAAGCGGTCTCTAAGAGAGCAGTTGTTAGCCTGTTTGAAGCATTTATTCTGCTCTGTGGATACATTCAGTCTATTTTGGTGATGCAAAGTATGCTTCTTGTCTCAGAAAGTGACAGAATCTTATGTTACAGTTGGCACTCACCATCTGCCTGGCCTGTTATCAAAGAAACTCCAGCCTTCGCTCTAGATTTGTCACTAAGCTCTGGCCACTGTTGAAAAAAGACATCACCCTGCATCTACACTGTGAGGGTCAGTTACTTACAATAACTCTCAAGAGACACAGCTGATGCATGTAGCTGGAGAAGAAGAGAGATGTTCTGTTATGTTGAGGATCTGACTCTCTGTGGGCTTTTTCTTCCCCCACCCTGGGAAAGGGTACAGGCGAGGTCTACACGGCAATCTAGAAACGATGATTAAATAACACTTTATTATAAACCTTGCAGCCCCATATCCCTATATGTCTTCAAACTTTCCACCATGGGGATAGTAATCCTCTGGGCCACGAGGAAACAGCATTGCCCCAGAATCAGTGCCCTGGCTTGTAAAGAAATGAGGCCTGTGGCAGTGGCCATAGTTTGGATTAAGGCTGGGGAAGGGTGAAGAGAAGGGAAAAAGCTGGATGATGGCAGCCAGGAAGTTGGCCCAGCTTGGTTGGCTACTCTCGGTCCCCTGAAGTAAGAAATGGCTTCACTACAGGGCCAGACTTTCCACAGGCCTCTGACCAGCACAGACAGGTTTAACTCATTAAAGAGTTCAGAAACCTATGCGATCAGGCTGATATCGATCTAATACATGTTTTTTGACACATTTTATTCATGCGCACATGCTCATCCGTGCAGAGGTTTCTGGCCAACTTAACTAGGCCATCCAGCTGTGAGGGTTTCTGTTCCACTTGTGATAGGCAGGCTTCCAGTGACCTGTTTGGGCAACATGTTGTATCTCAGTCCAGCAACATCAAGCCGTACAGTTGTCCTGCAGGGACTGGGCATGTAGCAGGAAAAGTGACTTGAGTCTTTGTGGTCTTGTGCACTCATAGAGCAGTTAGACAAAACGATTGCCTTAGTTTGAGAACTTTAAAGCTTTACTTAGTGAAATTTTAACTTCTTATATGACTCTAATTGTAATTTATTAACCACACTGCAGCTTTCCATGAAACGTATCCAGATGTTTTAGGTTTCACTGTTTACTATTGTGTTCAGTAGTGTTTCTCACCCTGATTACAGGCGGATCAAAGAATTTGGCTGTTTGAACTTATTTTACCTCACTGTGTAACATCATTTTGCATCACTTTTAGGTATCTTCAAGCCGGGGTTTACTGTGAGTAGCTGATAATCCACCATGTGGAATAATTGGTAGTTGGACTGATAGAGACAGGGAATTGGTCCTGTATGGACAGGAACTGTTTGGTATTGGGCCCGATACCAAGATGGCAGATTTGAATAGTGCACCTCGCGCAGCATTTTGTAGCCTTCACAGTGATGGCAGGTACCCGCTAACTTGCCATTAAGCTTGATGCTTATCTATTGATGTATCTGTTCATCCATTTATCTGTCAGGGTCCGAGCACTGGTTAACGATCTTCAGCTTGATGAGTGCTTCCAGCTGTTCACATCTGCTGCCACAGCAGCAGTCTAATTAGAAACCTGGATGTCTCCACACATGGTGCAAAGTTATCATTGTATTCTCATCACCCGGTGTGGTGATACTAAACAGGCCGAAGCTTGACTATTAATGACCCCTTCCTCCCACCCCCAGTCATACTCACTTTGAAAGTTGTCATTTTGATGCATTGCGCTCCAGCCGGTTCTGCCAAGGACACTTAGCTGATGACACCGGCAGCTTTGAGACTCCTTTGGAAATATTTCATCCCCAGCAGGAAGTGGAGAGGAGGAAAAACTTACCAATAGATGGTGTCTGCCTGCTTGCATTTGGTTATCTAAGTAAGCTCATCTTTAGAGGGGAAAAAAATGCATGGATATGGATTTCCTGTTGTTGTGGCAAGGTTAATGAAAAGGGTGCTAATAGGAAAAGCAGGGGGAGTACTTTGTCACAGGGCTTTTATGACTGTCCCTACATACTCTGTCCAAGGCCAAACCGCTTCATACTGCTTAAGATGAGACAAGCCGTCTGCAGCTGAGAGACTGGCGGCGTTTGTTTTTTCATGTATAATCAAAGCATTCTTCCAATAAAGCGATTCATTGTGTGAGGTTCACCGGTGTCAGGAAAGGGAAGGGCTGTGGATTTGTTTACAGCAACACTACTTTGGCCGTACAGGTAGTTTGTCCTGGGAAGTTCTCTCTCTGTAGTTTGTGTGTATTCGTGAACTTTGTCTGCATTTGAAGCATATGGACGATGCCGGCCTCAAAGTGTTATCCAGATGTCCCTGCTTGATACCGTTCAGGATGCTGGCTGCATTATAATAAAGCAGAGGCAGAATAAATGTAAGAGTTACGTCCATAAACCAACAGCAGGAGAAGAAAACAACAACAATCTGTGAATCTGCTTCCAGCCCTGCCTCATTTGTCAGACACTGAGTGATTCTAATCACATTGTTTGGGTTGAGGATGTGGCTCTGATTTTTAAATCACCATGTCACCTCACTGGGCGAAGGTGATTAGTGTGGGTGTTTGTGCTCCAAGTGATTGTATTTGACTTTCATGTGATTGGGGAGGTGTTATATATTCTAAATGGATCAACTTTGAGTGTATATTGGGCACACATACATAAATGCACATAGACGCGACTTTATTAATTTTCTCCCTTTTTGCAAACAGTTCACTGTGAGCTAAACTGCTTGTGTCAGCCTCATGTCTGCTGTAACATTTAGATTCCTGCTGCTGCAGTTTGATTCCAGTGAACTGATGAACGGTTATTATCTACAAATGGATTTACCTCAAATCAAAGATGCATTTATAGCTTTTAATTTTGAGCAATTGTTACAGTTTTTTTATTTTTTTTATTTTTTAAACAATTAAACATGGTTTTGCAGCTAATGAAACAATAAATGCACATACTAGTGGCTCACGTGCACTTAACTATAACCTCAAACCCCGTCACATTTGTGATTAATTGCAAACGAGTGGCTGTCTTTGAGGAGTTTACAATTAAAAGCAATCCATTTTTCTTTTTCTTTTAAACCACATTGTTATGCAGTGACAGACATAACAGTATCAAAGATCTGACTTTCATTAGAGAGTGGAGTAATAACAATAGATGGTTTAACAGCAACTGTGTAAAAATGTGTTTACACTGTTTTCTCATGAGAGTACCTGAAATGTAAGATGGCAAACGCAGGAAGGCTCTTATAGGTTTGCTATTGAAACAGGTTCATGTGATAGAAAGTGTTCCAGCTATAACAGCAGTCACTGGTTGCAGTCATTATTTTTATTGCCTTATGGACAATTTATAATTGAGTCATTGAACGAGTACATGTCACACACTGTTAAGCTTTTAAGCTTTACAGTGCAGTGCCAAGAATTCAGAGTATTCTGAGTGATCATTCAAATTCCTAATTCTGAGTTTTTGGTCCTTATTTTAGATCCTTTAGCTTAATGTTGGCAGCTTCCCACCAGTGTTCATGCTGCTTCTTATCTCTCTGTCTCTGTGCTCTGAACAGGGATGGGTTTTCTGTTGTGACAGGCACAGGGAGATGAGCCAAAGTGGTGTGCCTGTGTGTGCTGTGTATTATCCATGTTGTGAGGACAAAATCTGTTTGCGTAATCACATTGTGGGGGGTGCGGGGCGCGCTCACAACTGTTTAGTGGAATAGGAGCAAGTTGCAGTAATGTTGGTCAGTAAATCTGTGAGTGAAGATTGAGTAAGGTTGGCAAGTAGCAGGAGTAGTTTGTGCTAGTTGTCACTGTCTGGCACAATTTCAATGAACCGCTGGGCGTTTACAGTTGGGGCTAGCATTAAGTTTAGTCTGGGACAAGTGTTGGAGGCAAGTATATAATGTTAGACACAGGATTTACAGAATGCATTAATGTCAGTGAGTACCCTGACAAAGATAGAAGCACTTGAGTGCGTGTGGCTGTCATCCCACCTGACGTGGGATGACAGCTGATGGCAGACCTCCAGACATCAATGAACAGGACAGGAAAGACACACCACGTTATGCTGCTTTCATTGTTTCATCTCGGGCCGCTGCTGCTGGGATGTAGGCTGTAATTGGAGGCGGCATTATGCATTCATGCAATTAGTAACATTTAGTGCTTGGATTATAATTATGAACCCCTCAGTGATTCTGCAGAGGATATCCTTTCAATTAAATCAAGTGACCAAGCTCTCACATTTATATGCAGAAGTCTTTAGAGGTACACGAATAAATATCAGATAATCATCTGTTTTTGCTAAAGTAAGAGCGGAGGTAGGAGTAATACACCAATACGCAATTAATATACTATTTATTTTAGGACTGAAATAAACCCAGATGCTTTCAAGGTATGAAAGATCTGGATAACTGCATGTTAAATTGTAGCATTCAGTGAGATACTATCTCTCATTAATTAGTACATACTGTAAACACTTTTGGTCTCAAATCTTTTTCTTTTTCCCAAGATTACATTGATAGATTCTACAAATGTGCTGAAATTTCTGTCTGGAGGCTGGATGATGTATAGTATAATATAGTTTGTTTTCTTGTGATTGACATGTTTAATGTCTCTTTCAGCAATCTGCGGTTCCTGATGATAGCACTGGCCTATGCAGTCCCCACAGGAGTGATTGCTGGCTGGTCGGGCGTCCTCGACATGGTTCTTACACCAGCCAAAGTCAGCCAGGTATGGCACAAATGCGCACACACAGGATAACATACTGCCTTTGCACCAGCTTCAGTAAAGTGAAGTACCTCAAAGCATTCAGTAAGAGGCTGTTTCTTCAGATTTCATTTTTTTTCCAGTGCCCTTTTGAAAGAACAGGTCAGTACTGGTGTTTTGACTGCCTTTTGAGGAAAGTGTGGAGACGAGGTCGGCATTTTTCCTGCATAACAGACTAGTTTTCATCTGGGTTACCCTTTAGGTGGGTGAACTGCAAAAAAATATGTATGAATATTTGTATTTCTCTTATTTGACTAGGTAAGTAGTCAGTTTTCATCCACCTGTGTCTATAATTTGAAAAGCTTTTCACACATGCGGCCCACTGAGTGGAACAATGGGGCGAACAGCTGGGGTCCTTTCTCTTGTTCTCATTGTTGCATCTTGAAATATATCTCAGATGTTCTTCCTGCCAGTAAACTGTAAAGTCTGTTATTATCAAGATGATGCACTGAAATGACATTACACACATAGAACACATGATGATATTCAAGACTGAGAAGTATATTTTGATGTGGAAGGAATTCTGACGTTTGAATTCTAAAGAACCTGTTTGCAAGCCTGTATTAATCCACTCTTGTGCAGGAATAAATACACACTGTCACTCCCCATGTGAAACCTAAAAATAACCAAATATGATCACATATTTTGATTTGGTGCTGTCTTTTTCTGTTTTGCACTTATTGAGCCTACACATAGCTGCGTCTTTTGTGAAGGGCACAATCGATTGCAAATCGCTATCCGCATGCCTGCCAGCCATCTTCCATTTGAGACAGAAAAACAGAGTAATTTTGAATGGTGCAGCTTGGAGGAAGGAAAAAAGCTCTGGATGGTTTGCATCTTCCAGGTCTCAACACAGCAGCATGTCAAAAGGCAAAGGAAGCATCTTTTCAAGGTTATCGCCAGACAGGTGCTGCTGGAGAGGAGATCACACGCAGCAGAGCGGGGGATGAAACGCTTCTTGTCACACCCTCTACATTATACCTCTGTCAAGAGGAAGCGGGGCGCATACCAAATTGTTCTTAGATTTCATTTGTTCTAAAAAGATTTTTTTTTCTCTCAAATTCTTTTTATCCATGACATTTGAAAACACAAAAAGTATGTTGCAGTGAGATGAGCTATCCCTTGGGTATAAAAGTTGAGCTTAAAAATAAATGAAACTATGTGCGTGGTGCAGTACGAATGCAACTGAAGCTTTGTTCTTTGGGTGTGGAGACATTGAAGTCAAGTTGAACTAAGGAAAAGCAAATACTGCATTTTATTTTGTTTTAGCTTAAGATGCACCCACAGATCCCAATCCCAGCTCTAGCTTATCTTGTTTTTCTGTCTGTTTTAAACTTTGTCTGCACAGTCTCTGGATGTGACAGTCAACAGACGCTGTGCTGGGAGTAAAATAGGCATTATATAAATGCAAGCTCTCATCTAATTAGATCTTTTTCTTCTTTCCCCAAGCACCAATGCATTTGCACTGGAATTTTTGTTTAAGTGCAAACTTTTCCCTTTGCATTTGCCTTCAGCTCTTACTGACATTTTAAAATGAACAAAGCATTAATAGCAAAAGAGAAATTTCCTGTTAATTTCTTCTTGCTTTGCAATGATTTGCTCATGTTGGTGCAGGTTTACTCACGAACACATGTTTACACCTTTGCTTTACTGCGGAATCATTTTCTGAATCCACGTCTGGTTGAAATTGGATGTAATGGCTCATCAAACAAATGTTAATATTAGACAAAGATGACCAGATGAGATGCAAAATGCATCATTCAGTTGATGATTTAATTTGAGTGAAAAAAGGTTATCACAAACCGATGTGGAAGTAATTGCCACCTAAACCTAGTAACTGGGTGTGCCAGCCTTGGCTGCAGAACAGCATTCAGTCATTTGCATTGCTGTGGAGGAAATTTTGCTCAGTCTTCTTTGCAGAATTCTTTTTATTCATCCACGCTGGAGGGGTTTCCAGCATAATATTTGTTTTTTAGCAGTTTCTCTAGATCAGGGGTGCCCAATCCCGGTCCTCGAGAGCTACTATCCTGCAGCTTTTAGATGCATCCCTACTCCAACACAGCTGAATCAAATGGTTTGATCTCTTCAGCATGCCATCATGTTTGGCAAAGGCCTGATAACAAGCCATTCATTTGATTCAGGTGTGTGGGAACAAGGATGCATCTAAAAGCTGCAGGACGGTAGCTCTCGAGGACCGGGATTGGGCACCCCTGCTCTAGATCATGGCTTGATGTGTTGCTTTTTAAATTTTTAATCGTTTGGCCTACTTCACTTTGTCAGTTTGACAGATTCTATTTGATGGATGTCTTGATTCAGCAGGTGTGATATTAATCATGCCTGGGTGTGGCTGGTGAAATTTATTCAGTTAAGTCAGATGATTTATCGTAGGTTTGGATAGCTCCCCCCCCCCCCCCCCCCCCCCCTCCATTAATACATGAAATCCTCGTTCAAAACTACATTAAAAAAATTATTTTTGTTGTCTAAAATAAAATGTATTTGATCTTTAATGTGTGACAAATGTGCGTAAATGAAATCAGGAAGGGGCAAATCCTTTTTTCACTGCACCGTTTTTCAAATTCTATTTTCACTTCTTTTTCTTTTCTAGTGCACACATTTGGTAACTCAGTTCTGCTGCTGATTCATGCAGTCATTTATCCTTGGTGTGTTTCAAGACCTAACCTCATCTCTCCTCCTCCTCCCTCTCTCTGTCAGCATTTTTCTTACACATGCTTCTTCGGGGTCCTTTTCTGAAATAAAGATGCTTCTGTCATCTGTTTCCGCAGCTAGCCACCCAGCCTGAGTGAGAGGTGACCATGAGTGCCGTGAGGCAGTAAGAGCAATCAGTTGTCACTGGATTAGACAAATGTTGAGTCTATTGGAAATACAAACATGTTCTTGTCCCACAGCAGAGTGTCTGAAAAACTAATAAAGAAATAAAACATGAAGGCGAACGAAACATGCTCTGCAAGTGACAAAGACTGTTACAGCACCTAGCCAGCTCTCTGGTCTCAGTCGTCATGCTGTTTTTTTTATGACTTCATGAAATACGACCTAGAAGTGATGTTTAACGACTTACAAGGATTGATTGAGTAAATGACTGGAAGAGGGGCAGAGGCACACGGGGATCTGTTGGCAGGGAAATGACACAGCATGTGGTGATTTGACTGGAGCCCGACTAGGAAACTCGAGTCTTAAAAATATGCGTGAAATTACTGACGCTCTTAGAACATAGTGTGCACATACAATCACCCCAGGAGGGAAGAAAATGACAAACTCCACCGAGGCCTTGTATCTTCCAGCGAGCAAATACAAGTCAGCAAGTCATGCCTCAATATATTTCCATACTGACACGGTGTGTGCTGTGTGGCCACCCAGAAAAGAGATTGAGACAACAAAATTTGTGTTGTTTTTTATCTTTTGTAAAAAACTCATGTCAGTGGTTGAATTGCCATTCTTTTCAATTTTGTACCTGCAAATGGGCGCTCTCTTCAAATACAATCACGCCGCAGTTTCTGTGCCTCTCCACTGTGATTGTTTGTGGTAGGAAATGGGAGTTGGGGTGATACTAGGACAAGAGCCATCGAAACGCAAAAGGATGAGAAAAGTAAAAATGGTCACCTATTCTATTATAACAAGGGTGTGTATTTCTGGAATTTGGATACTAGATGCACAGGGGAAGCGCCAAACGTCCGATGCTAAGGATGCCATTTGAGCTCTAGAGGGGAAATGTGCTAAACCTGCAGATACAAGTATCATCACAATCCGTAGGTCTCGGGAAATGGGTGCTTTAGTGCTTCAGCTCATCAGTTTTTAATGGAGACCCATTTAGAATGCATAGAATTTGAATGCAGATTGCGTCCTGCTTCTTTTAGTAAGATTAGTTTTTCTTTTTCTTTTTTTTTTTAATACCAATACACAACCACTGGGAGTTTTGAAGCACTTTTTAACATGTTCTGCCTTCACATAAAACACTTCTCAGCATTAAACACTGCTTTGTGGATTTTTAGGATTATACGAAGAGATTCAGCATTAGCACAACATGCCACTTCTTCTCAGAGGATCAGGTTTATGACAAGCGATCAAGAGAGAAAACAGAAACAAACACATTAACATGATATGGCTTTCTCCATCCTAACTGCAGTCGTCGCCAGCTTATTGACACAGTCACAAAATAGCAGACATGATTAAGCTTCAGGCTTGGCCTTTTAAAGGATCCAAGCACTGAGAATGCTGCAGTTAATTAACTCTCCACCCACACATGAAACATAGTAATTTGTATCTTTTGAATTGAAATGGCTTGGCATGCAATTTGTGTTTAGCTCCCTGAACTGGCGCACAAACTGATGTGACATACACCATAGAAAATCCTAGCATCAGTGCTGCACGGCCTACATGGAAGATAAACAGCAATTATAGGTGCTACAGGGTTGTGGGTGTTTTGATTTATAATATATATTTTTAGATCTTTTTTATTTACTTGGGGAGTACAGTTCACCTCTCTGTGCTGCTTCAGGCTATGCAAACATGAGATGAGTGCCTTTCCATTGATCTTCACTGCTTCACAGAAGGCTGGCCCACACAAAACTCTGATCAAATATAATGGCATTTTGGCATGCATCACTTGTAAGCTAGAATCGGTCTACATTTAATAACTTTGATAGTCCACTTTTCTTGACAGATTGGTGCAGAGTGTGATTAAGCAGAAAGCATCAGGTCCTGCTTTAGATTCAGCTTCCTCGCTGAATGATCTACCATCTGAATTTGACTTAATGAAAGTTATTGTCAATAGAAGACTTATGAGAACCAAATGCATTTATTGGCACTTTGACTTTTCCTGTGAGTGTGTGAGAGAGAGAAAGGGAGGCGTGCTGTATTTTACCTCTTATTGATTCTGTGGCAGTCCCTTGGTCAACGTGTCCTTTCTTCTGACTTTGTGTGTGTGTGTGTGTGTGTGTGTGTGTTTTGACTTTCATCCTGGAAAATAAAAAAAGGACAGCAAGCTTTGCGCACGCACACACACTCATGCAACATTGCCAACCCTGGCAATTTACCGGACACGGTGATTGGCAGGTCTTCACAGTCTTCAGGCACTTAGAGCCTGCTCTCTGTCTAGCTCTGTCCTCAGTCATGGACTGCATGTTGAACAGGGTGTATGCTTTTCTGTTTCTGTTCTTTTCTCTTGGCTTCTCTCCCAAACCACCACCTCATTTTCCTTTGTTTTCTTTCTTTCTCTCTCTCTTTTTAAACACAGGTGGATGCAGGCTGGATTGGTTTCTGGTCGACCATTGGTGGATGTGTGTTCGGAGTGGCAATGGCCCGGTGAGTTATGCCATCCTTTTTGTGTGTGTCTGTGCCACTCTGACTACTGAATGTGGATTAAAAGTGAAGCTGTACTTTAACACTGCATTGACATTATGAGTGAAAATATTACAAGTCTGCTACACTGTCAAAAAGACCTGCCATGAAGTGTTGGTGTAAATGTGCTGTGCATGTGTGTATGCATGCAAGGATGAAAGAATGATGGTGGATGCTTCACTCCATCACTTAAGTGCTGAAAAACTGTTGAGAGCAGTGTAACTTTGACTATTTATTTTTTTTATTGTCAAGCCCATCATGAGAGCGACAGTTGGTAGCTTCATATTACTGGCTTTCATTGGAAATGACTCGTAACCATTGACTGATCACTGCGTAAGACTTCACACGTTCAGACTGTAATGACCTGTCCATGTTTAGACCAATTCAATTTTATTTATATAGCGCCAAATCACAACAAAAGTCACCTCAAGGCGCTTCATAGATACAGAGAAAAACCCAACAATCATATGACCCCCTATGAGCAAGCACTTTGGCGACAGTGGGAAGGAAAAACTCCCTTTTAACAGGAAGAAACCTCCGGCAGAACCAGGCTCAGGGAGGGGCGGGGCCATCTGCTGTGATTGGTTGGGGTGAGAGAAGGAAGACAGGATAAAGACATGCTGTGGAAGAGAGACAGAGGTTAATAACAGATATGATTCAATGCAGAGAGGTCTGTTAATACATAGTGAGTGAGAAAGGTGACTGGAAAGGAAAAACTCAATGCATCATGGGAATCCCCCGGCAGCCTACATCTATTGCAGCATAACTAAGGGAGGATTCAGGGTCACCTGGTCCAGCCCTAACTATATGCTTTAGCAAAAAGGAAAGTTTGAAGCCTAATCTTAAAAGTAGAGATAGTGTCTGTCTCCTGAATCCAAACTGGAAGCTGGTTCCACAGAAGAGGGGCCTGAAAACTGAAGGCTCTGCCTCCCATTCTACTTTTAAATACTCTAGGAACAACAAGTAGGCCTGCAGAGCAAGAGCAAAGTGCTCTAATAGGGTGATATGGTACTACAAGGTCATTGAGATAAGATGGGGTCTGATTATTTAAGACCTTGTATGTGAGGAGCAGGATTTTGAATTCAATTCTGGATTTAACAGGAAGCCAAAACGGGAGAAATATGCTCTCTCTTTCTAGTCCCTGTCAGGACTCTTGCTGCAGCATTTTGGATTAGCTGAAGGCTTTTCAGGGAGTTTTTTGGACATCCTGACCACTGATGTGTAACACATGTCCCTGCTGCACCTTCTAATAAACCTCTCAAATAACCAAACTACATGGACCAAGCAACAATCTCACCCATGTTATGTCACTTTTGCATTGTGTAATAACTTAATTAACTTAAAGTGTGAGTCTGCTGATTCCAGAGCTGAACTAGTTTTAGCGTTTCTGATTTTAAATGGCATTCAGTCTGTTTATCAAATTAAAACTCAATAGAATCAGTGAGGCGTCAAATTAGAAAATAAACATTTACTGTGACCCCTCATTTTACATTTGCACGCCTTCTTCACAGCTGAATCTGACACATTCATACATCTGAATACAGAGTTGCAGATAGATGGATAGAGACACTCAGTCATTCCTAATCTGGGCGTCAGGTCCACCAAAGCAGAATAAGTTGTGGCATCAGGAGATGATCGGTGAATTTAAAAAAAACCCACACACATTTCTGTCTTGCAAATTTCCTTCCTTAAACATAAAATTGAACATAAAGCTATACACACCTCACAGATTCATGGAGTTTATGATGATTTGATCTCAAGAGAAAAGACAATGCTGTGTTTGCCAAAAGCCAAAGAGTAGGGAACGATTTATATGGTGATGAAGGTTAAGCAGATACACTGAACCCCACTTGAACATTATTTGCATATTTAAAAGAAATGGTAAAATGGAGCCTGGATAAAGTGCACGTGTATTTTTACTTATTTGTTTAATGTAGTTCAATACTAGCTGGAGAGTTGGCAAATGGAATAACATAATGCAAAAAGATTTTGTGAACAAAGTGTTTCTTTATTCAGGAAGCAATGAAATAATCAAGTGTTCTTCGTGAGAACTTTAGTTGCACCTATTCTATATAAAAGGCATATTTAAAAAGTGTTGCCTGTGAATGTTTTTCATTGTGTTAATCACTCTGTTCACTTGGTCTTTGCGTACATATTATATGTTGATGTGTACACCTGCCACTTGCAAGGCTGTATTGTTTCTAACAATGTTAATAATTAATAAATATCATAAAGAACAGTGAAGGTTGATTTGAGGTAAAAATAGGAGCCGCTCTTGCTCCTCTCTCATCTGCTCCCTTTTAATATATGATCTGAGTGCAGCGATGCTGCAATAGAGCGAGGGAAATTGATGCTAATGCAGCTACCACTTCACCTCCAGTGTTGGATCGGGAGCCACGCTATGAAGACAAAGTGTGGACTCTGCAAAAGGAAGGGACTCATTCGTGTCTGATAGATGTATATTTGTCGTAGGCTGAGGTGCAATCAGCACTACCAAGCAGATCCAGTGTTTTCTTTAAGTTGTAATCAGGGAAATGAGCCTATAACTCCCGCTGTTAATCAATGAAGCTGTTTGCTGCATTAGGTGAAAGTATATGTAAACAGAACTGTTGAGTTATTGGCGTTGATTGCAATAGTCTTGGAGTCAGTGGATGCATAATTAGTCTTTCTTTGATGCAACAGTTGATGGGTAAATGAAATTCCTCCAACCGCTCCTGTGTCATTTGGGTTGGGTTGTCTTGGGGCTTGATCGTGTGAAAGTGACTGAATATAACTTAAGTTCATCCACTGAACGACGGTCTTGTGGTTGGTTGTGGTGAACACTGGATATCCGTTCATCCATCCAAAGTTTATTCATCTGTAGTTGGTAATGATTAATCTACCTGTTGAACTGCTGCTGTAAATCCAGAAAGATTCACATTGAAAACAGAAGAAACGCAGCAATTCTTTTGTAGCTTTGTTTTGTCTGTGCAAGTGCTGGAGTGAGGTAAGTGGAGAGATAATTTTGTAGTCGCTGACAGATTATTAGAAAAGGTCTCAATTTTTATTGGAAAGGTCTGAAACAATCAAGCCTGGAGAATGAGTGGAGTCTTTTGGTGAGCTCGGTGAGCTACTGTACTTTTTATCTGAATGGAAAGATGATATGAATATTTGTCTGCAGCACATAAATGATCCTGGTTGGAGGACAGCTTTAGAACTGGGAAGATAATAGGACCTGTACAAATGTGCAGTTGCCCTTGTTTGAAGTATGAAGTAAAAGCAGGAGACGATTGTTTAACTTGAGTGTCCTAAAGTTTCATTTCTACAACAAAGAAACTTCATCTAACAAAAAACAGCACAGCAGTGCCCTTCAGTGCTGCGGAAACCCAGAAAATATGTTAGATCTCGCTTTGTTTACCAGATATGAGAAGGAAAACCAAGTCCTTTTAAAAATGTTATGGCTTCCTGTGTTACCAGTAAAATAATGGCCCATTCTTTTGACTTAAAGTGAGTCAGACGAATGATATTGCACCTTCAAGCTTTGATGATGATGCCAAGAATGGTATGCATGCTGGTATGTTTTATTAAGAGGAATTATTGATGAATCATCCTCATGCGTGAATGATACATTATAGCCATAATTCTACATGTGCGCCATAATGATGAAGAAAAGTGTATTCTTTTTAGACTCCCCTGCAGTGTGCACCATGGTGTTGCATGACAGGAAGCTGGTATTCGCATGCAATACTTCCAGTCAACAGGCTCACAGGCCTTTGGGATTTTAGCTCCTAGATACCATCTAGGAGCTAAAATCCATTCTTTGATTGGAAAAATGTTTCTCCAGAAGAAGAAATTACTTTTAAATGTATTAAATTCTTTTTCCATTTCCCCAAAACTCTCTATTCCCCCTTTCTGTTTTTACTTTTTTTTCATCAACTTGCTGCATCACAGCATCATTAGATAAATTCCCAGGAAAGATTGTTCTGTTCATTAGCACAATCTCTGTCCCTTGTCTCACCCGCTAGCAGCCCTTAAGTTGTTAATGTCAAGTTGTAGCTTATTATACGCCACCAGCCGTCCCTCTCCCTTTAGTCAGCACTCTGCGTGCCAGTCGCGAGCACAGTTTGCCGCAGGGAGCAGGTGTTGCAGTTTCACATTTAAAGTGCTACTGCTGCTTAGCTAAATTTCTTTGGGTGTCAGCACAAGCCCTTTGCCAAAAAATAAATGAATAAATAAAAATCATACACAGGCTCGTGCAAACATTGCGCTCCCTGTGTCTTGGCTCAGTGGATGTTTGAATGGCAGGGACCTCGATCCAGCAGGTTCAATTAGCGGTGGTAGCTGCTCCGAGGTGTGGCCCCCGTCATGAAAACATTTGACAAACAATCTGGCATCTGTGTAATTGTCTGGCCCAGACAGATGCTGATTGGACGACAGCGCCACGACACTGCACACTATTTTTATTTATTTATTTTCCTCCAGATTGAGGAGAGTGGAAAGAATAACTAACAAGCTTCACTCATTATCTCCCCATTACAAGCTCTGGGGAAAAAGGGGGGGCGAGGGGTGAATACGGAGGAGGTGGCAGAAAACAGAACCAGGTTATTCTCCTTCACATCACGGAGGTCTGAGCTGGAAAATACTCCAATAGAGCAAACGCAAATGAGTATCAGCTGCGGCCTAATTTGTTTTCCCTTCAAACGAGAACAATCTGTGATTGCGTGTTGGTCATCATATCATATCATATCGTTCTTTTCTTTTTTCTTTTGCAGGATGTCTGCTCCTCACTAAAAACGTAGACGGGCCTAAATTATACTAATGATGATATTTCATCATTCCCTGCAGGCACCGGGGAGCAGAAAATGGAATCTGATTCTACATGACTTAAATGATGCTATCTTTATGGCCAATAAATCCTGTTAGGGGAGTGTAAAAGATAGGCTTTTAATTCTGACTTTACCTCATGAGATGACATGACCCTCTTTACTCTGTGAGTAGTGCAACAGTTATATCTTAATCTTATTTAACAAATCCAATGGAAGTGGCTCTTTCATGCGTCATATGTGACAACCTCGTTCCCATGAATGTGACGTATAGTTCCACTTATACAAGAAGTTGTAGTGATTTATTTATTTATTTTTGTTAATTTTAATTGAATTAAATTTTTAAATGCAGTTGTATATTTTTGGTTTTTAACAGCACGCTAAAATATTAGCAAAATGTTAATGTGTGCGGGTTCAACTCAAAATATCTTTCAAGTTCTTTTGACTTCAAGAACGCAGTGTAATGTTTACTATTTGTATTTGATTTTTGCATGATAATGGAGTTCTGTGACGAAGATCAATAAATTACTGTATATAGGTTTTAAACACAATTTTATCTGCTTGTAATTTTTGAAGAGTAAAGGAAGGAACAGCTCAGTGTTACTGGTCTTACTTCTAAACGAGGACCTCCTTATCTGTCAATACCCCAAAAAATAACAGAAAGAGAGCAGCAAACTAACAACAACAAAAAAACCCCACAAATATAAAAATGAAATGTATAAGGGACTCACTCAGTGTACAGTTAACTATGATAGTGATATAGAGATCTGGTATCAGGTCTTGATAAGCTGGTCATTTTAAATGTTTCCATGTACATTAGAAATGGCTGCCATGCCTTAAGAAATTTGGTGGTTGAACCTGATAGTATATATTTCATCATTTCATCAAGCCACTGTTCATGTGTGGGAGGAGCTTCCTGCTTCTTAAGTATAAGGCGCCTTGCAGTGAGTGAAGCAAAGGACATAGAATTCGAATTTTTTATTTTTGAGAGATTGACGTTTCGAGGTGTCTCTCCAAAGATAGCTGTTAGAGCAGAAGGATCAAATTTAACGTTATATATCTCTGAAAAGGTATTAAATTTTGAATGAATGAATGAATCCCTGTGTGCTAAAACATCAGACTGCTCTAAATAATAAATCGTGCAATGCTACTGTAGTGGAGTCCAAAAAATGCAAATTTGATCGACTTTTAAAAAGAAAAACATGGTTTATGATGGGATATTTTTTTATTACTGGTGGCTAACTGTGCACCTCAGTTAGCGACATTTAAACTGACATTCGTGAGTTCAAATTTAAAACGTGTCACTCGCACCATATTGTGCCAATGAGTAACCAAGCTCTTTATCTAGTGGAGTGGGGATCCAGAGGTGTAGTATAGGAAATAAGCTACTTATGGCATTTTAGTCTGAAGGATCAGATTGGATGTAGTACAGGGGAACAGTCTGTGATCCCCTCTGCAAAGAGATGAGCTCTTGGCTGGTTGCAGACTAAGGATTTCGTCCCTCTCTGGTAGCAGGAGTGGTTGAAGGGTTGTGGATGTGAGCCAGTCAGTGGCAGATGAGAATTGTGATCCCCGTGTAGCACCAAGCGCTTGGCCCTCTCGTCTAGCCTGCCGTTGCTATCAGCTCATTCTTGTAAGCAGAAATATGAACCATTTAGTTGGATTTTTTTTTTTTTCTGAAAAGGCCAACAGAAGGAACCAGGTGTGCATCTTAGCCTCACACAGTGATTTAAAAGACCAAAGGTAAAAATCCAGAGTACAGCTGATTTTCTGTGAATATGGAGATGATATGTAGAGACGATGAGTGACGGCTCATAAAATCCAAAGAGACCATAATTTCATCTAAAAATGCCGCCCCGGAACATTCTGAGTAGAGAGCTTCTCATTATCCTTCCAAAGGATGTTTTCCCGCGTCCCCTGGCCCTCGGCAGACTGACAGAACTTCAAAACCTAGTTGAACTAATCAACCATTTTCCAACATGGGTTTTTTATTCTTGCGTTAAGTTCATTGTCAATTTCCGCCCTCCTTCTCTTTCAGCATCTTGTCTGTGAGCAACAAAACAAAAGTAATTAGTGTCTGTCATCGCTAAAGGCTTCTGTAGCTTCATCTAATCTTTCCCATGCATACATATGCATACCCAGAGGAGAAGAGAGGAACCTAATGAACTATGTGGGTTTAGAAAGGGCTACAAAGAGAAACCGCAGAGCTCGAGAGTTTGGGAATGGCCCGATGGCTTGTCTTCCACAATGTAATACAATGTGCATCTCAAGTCTGCCTGCTTAGCTGGTGAGACAAATTGAATCTACTCTTGCAGTAGTGTCTCCTTGTGTAGTGACAAGTGCAACTGATGCACTCAGAAACAAGTGGGAGAAGGAAATGATCTAGCTCTTCTGTGAAACAATGCATGCCTCCAGTAATAGATTATGACACAAGTCGCCGAAGAAACAGACATTGAAAAATTGCATAGATGCTCGTTGTGTTTATGAAGGATGCTCCTTGTTTCTCAAGCAGCTGTCTGTACTCACTTCAGTAGTCTTGAGTGTTTTTTGTCCTTGACATGTTTTACTCTGCTTTTATGTATTTATAGTCCGCCTTTCCCTCCTTTTCCCAATGCATGCGCTCAGATTTGCAGACTCTATCCGCGGGATGCTGAAGCTGATCCTGGTGCTGATGCTGGCAGGAGCCTCACTGGCCTCTACGTGGTTCACACTCACCTGTCTGAGCAGCTATACCCACCTCCCTTCCACTTCAGGTGAGTCCACAGCTGCATAAAATCTATGTATACCTGTGTCACTCGATCTTTATCCAGTGTGGATGGAAACGTCTTCAGTAAATGCAGGTCACAATAACAGGTCTCACAGGCTGTACTGTATATCTGCTACATATTCATCAAAACCAATCCATTCATTGATATCAGTGTTTGGGCTGCCTTTTCCAAAGCCAAATCAAAAGGCAGAGCAGCATGTCACCCGAAGCCACTAATTTTAGTCATCATCATCCATCATCATTCTCCAAGCCCTGGAACTGCCACTTAGCCCAGACACTGGCAGTCTACAGCTGCCAGGCTCCATCCACCTGGCATCTCAAAGAGGGTGGTATGACACTGCAACAAAATCTGCCAAAACCAGTTATTATCCTAGTGTGGGACGGTCACTAGCATTTAAACACCCATAAGCGTAATCTTTGGTTTCTGAGAACAAGCGAAGAAGTTTTAGAGGGAAATGGAATCCTCTATCTGATTTATTACCCATGCAACACAAGTCTGTGGGCCAGAAACCCCAAATTCTAGTATAGTCTGTGTCTATATTCTGTGTTCTTGGGTAGTTGTGATCAATCATGTCTCTTTCCTTCAAGGGATCTTCTTAAACCTGTTAGGAGCTGGTGGCATATAGGCTAATCTTATAACGCGAGGCGCGTGTGCAGCGGCTGCAGCATTTGATTTGAGCTCTTTGGTAGCACTGAAGGAAAAGAATCAGGGGGGACAGCTGCCTTTGATGGCTGCGGCGTGGCGGTTAGATTCCCAGTCACAGGCAGGCAAGTGGGTACGCTGGGCCCTCAGAGGCACTGTGATTAAAGGGACGTGCAGGCTAATGGGGAGCTCGTTTGGACCAGTCTGCTGTGATAAGGGAGATTGAGGGTGCCGTGATGCTCCAGGGGTAACTGCTTAATCTCGCCGCACATCCGCTCTAATACACGTGTTTTACTTTAGGGCCAGCTGAGGTCTGCAGCTGGGACGAGAGTACGCAAGTGCCTAACTTACTGAAACATTTCTGATTGGTCTGCAAAGAAGAACACACAAAAACAAACCTGAATTATATTTTCTTTTTCCCCACTTCAGCACATAAATCAGCAGGTGTGTCCAGTGCACACGATTCTCATCATGCACAAAGAGCAAACAAGACGAGCTGTTTATTATATGGACATCTGTGCATTTTGGAAGTAGAAAAAGGAATTTTATTTTTAATGTACTGTTGAATCTGTGAAATGAGTTGCATTTTGATTCAGAATGGGAATGAAGTTTTTTGTTACATACATTTATGGAAATGCAAACCAAGCGCATTAAAAACACCACCCAGGCCTTAGTTTCAAGTACATGTACTATTATATTTGCACCCTCCACTGAGCACCTGCAGCCTTTAAAGCGGTCCTTTCTAAAACTGAGCACATAAAGTGGGAATAGAATAACAACACAGTAAGGCAGAAAAACACATTTCAAATTGCAAAACTGCCACATTAAGCTAATCAGTGTGACACTTAGGGCTGAACGATATATCGCATTTGCGATAATATCGCGACATGATCAAGTGCAATTTTCTAACCGCAAAGGCTGCGATTATACTCTGGACATGTCCAAATTCATGGGCTGCATCCTCCTGAGGCCGCATTTGTAGACCGATTACGTCACAGCGACGCGCCGAAGGCTGTCCAAATTACTACCATATCCCAGAATTCATAGCGCGGCCCAGCCAAACTCCAGTTTCCAGCAATGGCGGCCGCTACTAAGTTTTAAAATTACTCATACTAATCTTTCTGGGTCACAAAATAAACTTTTAACATATTTTCAGGCGAGAAAGTAGTTGTGTAAACATCAAATATCTGCTCGGTTTATCAAGATATCCCATATTTGCAAAAGTGCTTCGACGTTTTCAGAGGCGTCTGCTACCCACCAGCTCGACAGCTAGCCGGGACCTCGAGGGTTACTGATGCGGCCGAGAGCGGCACAACTCCCGGCACATCATTTTCAGATCACCGCGGAGTTTCGCTGCTCGGGTTAAACGTAATATATAAGTCACTTAGACAACCTAAAAATGTTATTGTTGGGCTTTTTTCAGTGTTTTGTTTGTTCGTGAGTAAATCGGTTTGGCTGAGATTAAAGTTATTAGATTAGATAAAATAAAACTTTATTAATCCCCCGGGTGGGTTCCTCCTTGGTTTTCACACAGCTGACTAAACGTCAAACAGAAAACTTATTAAACAGAAGTATGAGACAGTCGAGAATTTACACCAGTGTCTGGTTATATTTTAGATAGCAAGAAGCAGACGGCCGAGTTTATTAAACTCCACCGAGACAGCGGTGACGCCAATCAGAAGGCTAGACCGTCCAATTTCACGCCTTTAAACTTTAAAGGCGTGTTTGTGTGTGTGTTTATACAATTGCTATTATGTTTGCACTTTATGTGTAATGTTACTGACTGCAGAGATCAGTAAGATGTGTGTATTTTTTATTTATTAGTTTTATTTATTTAATATTATTTTTTAATTGAATGACTGTCTAGTAGTTCACAGATGTCGAAAAACTGAGTGTGGTAAAGCCACTGATTTTGTTTATGTATATTTCTGCAATCTGCACATTGTACTGACTTTCATTTTAATGTTTACACCAGGGTTCCTTGTCAGCACTTTATGCTCAGATGTTTGTAAGCTAAAAATAAACTATTGTGTATGTTCAAATATACTGTTGTGATTGAAGAAGTTAAATAAAAATGTCAGTCATCAATTCATGCATCACCTCATGTCATCATAACAGAGGTCTGTCTTCCAGGAAAGAACAGTTTAAAATTAATGTAATATAGTATTGGCCATACTATATGATGTATTGCTTGTCTTTGTTTAATAATACAGAAGACAAAGACCTTAAAAAATAATCGCGTATCGCAATCGCAATATTGGGGCAAAAAATCGCAATTAGATTATTTTCCATAATCGTTCAGCCCTAGTGACACTTCAGACCAGGTATAAGTGATGGTGGGCTTGGGGTAGATGTGACTTGTTGTTTGGGTTACAAACTGGCCATTTTCTGTCAATACACCTCCAGTATATTGCTTTTGTTTGTGTTAAATTGCCACCTGAAGGGCTGGCAAATGAAATGTTGTTTTTAGGATGAGGGTTCGTCATAAATCTCAGTGCTGCTGAAAGCAAATGGTAGAGTACGAAGCTGTGGAAGGTGGAATAAATCACTACCGCTGTTCCATAAAGTTGACCAGTATGGCTTTTTTTTTTTTTTTTTTTTTTTTTTTTTTTTTTAAATTGCTCATTTGAGATTTGAAACCTTCTTTCATCAAAGCTTCCAATTAAACTGTAGCTTATTCTGCCCCACTCTCTGTTTTCACAGCAATCCTGTACACTTCCTGTATCCTGGTCGGCATTTTTATTAACAGCAGTGTTCCGATATTCTTCGAGCTGTTCATTGAGACGGTGTACCCGGTCCCTGAAGGCATCACCTGTGGAGTCGTCACTTTCCTGGGTAACCTCGTCACGGGCCTGCTCCTCTTCTTCCTCACCTTTTACTGTAAAGGTATGCTCAAAACATAAATGCTCATTCGTTCATTTAATGCGCTCATTTTCACCCCTATTCTGCCCTCGTTTAGTGTCATGGGGTAAGAACAACACCAGTTAAAGCACTAATTCGTGTACTTTACGAGGCTCTACGAGCAAAAGTGTAATATAGTAGTCATAACAAACAGTTCTCATCTCTGAGAAAACAATACTGTGTTACTGCTCAACAATCCCCTCATGCTTACTTTGAAAGTCCAGTCGTTGCTACACAGCTAGCCCTGCCTCCGTCTTGTTGACTGGGTGAGGTTGTTGTTGTTGTTGTGGCAGTCCTTGACATCAGCTGCCTCTTTAGTATGTTGTTCTGACAGAATGACTTCAACTCCACCATCTTGGACTGCATGTGGCAACACCAGCCTTTGTTCTGTTCTGGAGCTCCACTGTGATCTCAAGGGTCGGCCTTAGGAGGTGGTAAACACTGGTTTCTGAGGAGAACAAGTACTTCTGTCATCAGCTGCAGGCCAATGCTGAGGAGTTGGAGTTCATTCAGCAGCCCGGATGCTCACTGGAGAGGCATCGGATTACACTGATTGCCTATTTGCTTATAATATATATATGTTACAAAATGATTAAGATATTTGCTCGAGACAACTTTATGAACTCCTTAAACTTATTAGGAAATCACAAAGTGTGTGTGTGCGTGTGCCCCAGTGTGCATGCACATGCTCTTGCCCAGCATGAATAGCATGAAAATCTGATAATTATATCTTCATTAGTGTAGTGGCTTTCAAATGGTGGGGCATGAAGCCTCTGCAGGTGGGGTGCAGACAACCAGGTAAGAAAATGTGAAGCGAAATTAGTTTGCATTTTATTTTTAATATGTGGGGGGTATAAAAACAGAGAAGCGCTGCTGCTGCTGCACCGACCTTTAATCTATTTTGATTCAATTAAGATGAAGTTGAATCCTTTTTTTTTTAATCATTATTATTATTATTATTATTATTGATATTTGATGGAAAAACTGTAGAGAACCTTTTCAGCTTTTGAACAGGGGCACGCCAGAAAGTGTGAAAACTACTGCATTGGTGTACCATCACTAAGAGCAGTTGTAATTTCTCATAATTAGATGACAAGTTGGGTTCTTCTTTCTGTTTTGTTTTTGCTTGCTTTGCCCAGTTTCTACAGTAGCCGAACATTAGCTCCCGAGACGGCGTCATTTTTGACAGCGCGGGGCGAAGGACGGTTTTCTGTTCCTGTAAAGGTTTCTCGCACTTCCCAAAATCTGGAGTTTTCATTGTTTACTAAAATCCATTATAGCCCTATAGACGCAGCAGATAAAAGAGGGAGGGGGGGCAGCAGGAAAATTAGGTTTCTGTGGTGCGATTGACATGTTTAGAACAAAGAGAGAAACTTCCTGCTGAAATTTAGCCAAAGCCTCATCTTTTCGTTGCAGCGTGACAGAGTTTGATATAATAACCTGCGTCTCTTCAACCTTTGTGGTTTTCACAGGAGGAAGTGAAAGTAAAACAAACCCAAAAGTGTGTCTGTGTGTGCTTGTGTGTGTGTGCGCACATGCATGTATAGGTGCGTGTATTTACAACCACGTGAATGTGTGTGTTGGTGTGTACACGGGACCATGTTTTTCCCTGTGGTCTTTGCCCACCTGCCTTCAGTTTCTCTGTAAGTTTTGTTGTTCAAAGCTCCAATTATCTGCTGTTACACATCCATCACAGACAGGCACTTCTTTCACCCTGTTTGTTTGAATGAATACGATATTTTCAGAAGCCTATAAATATTTACGAGCTTCATTTTCAAAGTCCTTGTGATTGCTCCAAGGCTGACAGCGGCTGCCTGAAAACTGCATCTCAATCCTGCCTTCTGGGTTGTTTTGCCAGTGCAGAGGGAATACCAATGTTTGACCAGAGGCCCTCGGGATCCACTAACAAGTACAACAACCAGATCATGAAACCTGCTTGCCTTGCTGGGAGGGGAGGGAAAAAAGGCTGTAGCGTGATACAGATGGCATTATGGGACAATTTCAAGACTTCAGCTAACAGTTTTCATCCCGGGTTAATCTGTAGGTCATATTTGAAAATGGTGAAATGTTGCTGAGGTGAAGTTCACAGCATTTTTTTTGTTTTACTTCTCTTTTCACATTTCCCAAGTGTCAGTAATTTGTTGTGGATTCTTGCTGTGCGGCTGTCATTTTAGGATATTCTTGTTACTTTATGAGCTGAGATGGCCTCCAGCAATTTAAAATGTGTAACTGAAGCACTGCAGTACACTTTCACTGACGTGCAAGTTCCTAGTCCATGTTTGAGCACCTCCTGTCTTCTGAGAAATGATTTTGTCAGTTTTAGTTTACAGAACTAAACGTACCTGCTGCTGTCACAACTTTCTTACCCAGATAGATTTAAAAAAACTCTGAGCTCAGATTGTTTTACTTCCAAGATTACAGCAGCAAAGTAGACATTTGGGACTTCAGTCATCTGATAGAGATGGTTGGATTTTAAATAAAATTTTACAATTCCAATTTATTTGCTATTAGAAGCAGGTTTTCAGTTGCACCAGTAAGTCAGATGAAGTCTTTTCATAGAAGAAAATATGAATCTGTTAGGTTTTTTTTGTTGTTGTTGTTTTTTAAATTAGGATAACTGGTGGAGTGCCTCCCTATATAATCCAGTGATGAAGCGATGACCTGTCCAGTGTGTACTTTATCCACCCTGTGTCAGCTGTTATAGTCTTCAACCACTCTGCAACACTGAGTTGGATAACCAGTTAAAAAAAAAAAAGATGGATGGAACCGGAAACGTGTCAGTACAGTAGTAAATCATAGATCACACAGAATTGCTTTGGGTAGAGCAGCCGCACACATGGACACACACACTAATCACAAGAGTAGGACTTATAAAGAATACATGCTGTACCCTCTGCTCCACACCCGTCTGCAGCACCTGCTGATGGACTGCTTTGTCTGTGTGTGTGGTCCATTCTTTGCATGTTATTGTGCACTTAATACATTGCTGCATGTCTATGTGTATGCACACATGTGTCTTTGAGGGAAGGTGTGTGTAGGTGGGTGGGTGAGCTAAAGGGTTTCTGTTGTGCTGAGATGAGTCCTGACAGCTTCCTGTGACAGCTGGGGAGAAGAGCAAGCTGAGATGATGGAGGCCTTTGCTGCTCTTTTTCTTCACTTCTCACCCCGAAGTTGGGAAGGATGTATCGGAGTTCTCTTGTCAGTTCTCACTGCTGCAGGCATTTTAATTTAATTTGCAGAATCTGTGCCGATTGCCACCTACAGTCTGTTTTACCTGCCAAATTCGCATGACATCAACCATTGTCTGAGGTCAGATATCATTAGTAAGATAAATTAGCGTATTGTGCATATAATGATATAAATGGTGTAATTTGGAAAGTTGTCTGTATAGACGAAGTGAAATATGAGCCTGTGGCCCAGCAATGAGGGGATCTGATGACTGTTAAGTCTGAGATACTTAGCTGGCATTGTTTGGGGTTGTCTCCTTTGGGTGACATGTTCACTTGAAATCAATGCATAGTTGTTCTTGGCGATTAGGGTTTATCTACAGAAACATTTCCTGATTGCAGTGGGTCTTCCATATGAAAATTATGTTCTTAAACTAAAAGAACACCTATATGAATTTTAAACCAATGTGAAGCACTATACACCATCCTCACCATGTCAAATGATGGAGTACCCTTTCCTATCTATTTGCTTCCGTACTTCCAGCAGTTTCAGAGACTTATCGGCTCAACTTCAAGGCACAGTGACATCAGTTTCAGCTTACCACAGATAGATGGGTATCTGTCTGTCTCATCTGACCTAATTACCACATCAGTGCAGAACTGTTCTTTAAAAAAGAAAAGAAAAGTAATCCTCGCATACAGTACTGTGTCAAAGTCTTGAGGTACTCCTAATTTCTTTATATTTTATTAGGTATATTTGTGCAGTGAGTTATTGGTAAAACACAACATGCATGAAGTTACAGCACAGCCTGAACTCTTTGGCAGCTTTCTTGTCATTTCTTTAAGCAGTCTTCAGGAATAGTTCTCCAGGCTTCTTGAAGGACATTCAAAGCTCTTCTTTGGAATTTGGCTGCTTTTTGTTGCATTTTGTGTCATATGGATCCCACATTGCTTCAGTAATGAGATCCAGGATCCTGGGAGCCCAGTTCAATGCTGATAATGTCCCTTCGAATGTTTTAAAATTCATATGAGTTTGCTGGCAGCACGCTGAGATATGTTTTTGGCTAATACTTCTTTGGGAATCACCTTGTTGGTGCAAAAAAGCATTTTCATCTTTCCTATTTCACACAACGCGCTCTGTTTAGACCCAGAGCAAACAATATTGTTTGACTGATGGCCCTTAATATAAAGACTTTGGACTTTACGTTTCCCAATTTTTGCTTTAGGTTATTTTGTTATTTACATAATAATGTAGATAACCTAATAATTATCCTTGTTGCTGTTTTAGAGGAGCGGTGCTTCAAAGGATAGCTGCAGATTTCTGTCAGAATCTGCAGATACAAATAAAATGTTCACGTTTCTCCAACGTTATCTTCCCAACAGTTTCACTGACATCTACGCTGGATGTCCAGGAAGCGTTCGCGATGTCTTCTCGGGAGATGATAATTGGCGTCTGTCTTGTGTCAGTGACGTAAAAGACAGATTTAATGCGACTTGACCATCAAACAGCAGTCGCCTTCTAAAACATCAGATATGTATCGGATTCAGTACCACATACGAAAGTGACCCAGATCGGATTTGAAAATATTGGATTTGTGCCGTTCACACTGTCACACCATGATCGGATACGGGTCGCATAGGGTCAAAAAAATCGGATTTGATGCGCTTTCGCCTGCAGTGTGAACGTAGCCTAAGTTCACTATTTGAGTGAAAATGATCAGGTATAAAGCAGCCAAGAAAAGTCCAAAAGAAAACTTTGAAAGTCTTTCATCGGTGTAACTCTACTGTGGGAGAAGTGTCCGATTTGAGTGTGGATATTAAACTGTGACTGTAACCATTGATCTTTAAAAAAAACAAAAGGCAGGTGGGCGTGTCCTTCCTGGTCTATAAATTGGCAGCACTCTGTTCTGTTGAGCAGATCACTCCTGCAAGAATAAATTTAGATTACTGTGTAAATTCCCTTTGGAGTGTTTTAGTGGGCTGGCTAATTGCTCTAATGTCCTTTCTTTACTCTCATATTGTATTTAGCAAGTAATGTGCAAACTTCATCCCCCCTTCACCTTCTGATATTCATGAATATGGCAACTTTCGCCTTTAAAGATGTCCACCTATTCCCAGTTTATTGTTCATTTTAGGGTTTTCCTTTTGGCTGCCCACTGCCTCGTTATGCATTCTGAATTATAGCTCCTTCTCCCTGAGAGCGAGGGGGTGTTTATGAATTTACCCTCTTGTCCGTTTTAATATCTGTGAGGAGCTGGTCTTGGATCAGTGAGCTCTAACTGGCCTCTTGACTGTCATGTTTTAAAAAATTCCCAAGTCTCTAAACCATGTGACTCAGAAACGTGAACGGAGCCTCTGGGCCGTATATCTGTACTTGTCCCTCTTTTCCGATTTCATCTGCTGCGCATTTGTGTCATTTTGTAGCGAGCATGGAGGGGAATGCAAATCAGCAGAGAGGTATTGTGGAGGAAGAAGAGCGCTAGGAGGTGGAGGATGAGTGGAACTTCAGTTGCATAGGAGAAAAACACAAATTATTCACTATTGAGAAATAATTGGCACAGTTCTAAGGTCCCAGGGTTTCTTTTCTTTTTCTTTTGGCTAAACTTTATAGTCTCTGAAGTGAAAACGCCTTCGCTGCCTTTTTCATGCCCCTATAAAGATGGCGGAGAAGTTAAAAAGAAAGAAAGAAAAGGCAAACAACCTTTCTTTGTGTAGGACTCCTGAGAGAATAAAAGTTTCATTTGCTGCTTTTCATTTTTGCAACAGTGCCACACACACCTTTGCACTCATTCTCAGTGATCTCCTGAAGTAAGTGTTCTCACCAACCTGTACGCAGACAGTTGTCATTTTGTGATGGATGGTCTTTACACCAAGCTGAGGTCGCTATCTTTATGCGTGACCCCAATCCTCTCAAACAAAGGCGACGGCCGTAAAGGAGAAGCGAGCTTCATTAATTATACCGCTGCATTGACCTCAATTAAGACTGATTAAGGCCATAAGATGCTTGTCGGCACACGTCTCAGTCTTCATCTGTAGCACCTTTCTGCTGACCTGGCAGCCATAGTAATAGGCTGTTATTATGATTAACTGTCCAGTGTTCACAGCGGTGTCCTCTGACTGTGATCATACAGTCACAGTGAACCCAGTGTAGTTCATGACATCAGCGATCAGTCGGATTGCCATTTGTGGCTGATGTCCTGTTAGAATCAGGAGACTGATGATGGTCAAGAATGCCATCTTACATCTGTGCTTGAATCAAAACAATCTGAATAGGTAAGTATTAAAACTTTAGCAGAGTTGAATAACAAGAACGTGAGTGTGACCTGGTTTTTTATTTTGATCCCTCCACAATTCACAAGAATCTCCTCTCATGCTTCAGTGCTTAATCAACTTCCAATGAAATCAAAGCCATGTGTATCATTTTCCATTCCAACAAGAACTGTTATTCACACGAGCGCTGAGCTCGACTGTAATATTCATAGTGTCTGCGTGTGCCCCTCTGCTGCCCGTGCAGAGATGCTGTCGTTAGGATCATTTATGGAATAGTAATATCTTAATCTGGGTTAGGTCTGGTCAAGAACAAGGTCTTTGGCAGTATTAACACAACTTAGCAAAATAGCAGATGAGCCAGTGGCTTGAAATACAACTTTGCCACCTGTTGCATGCTGCTTGTATCCTTGTATACAGTGATCGTGATCTTATTGGCATGATTTTATGTAGACATGTTGAGACGTGCACTTTTTTTCTATATTATTTCTAATATAATTCAGACTTCAGATCAAAGTGGGCTGTACGTGGCCCACGATGCAAAATTAGCTTGTAGTTAAAGTCTTGGGGATGATTGATTCACAGAGCAGACGGGAACATTAGGCAGGAGTAGATTTTGATGTTAGATTGATAGTGTTTGATAGCACAGTACAATGAAAGTCAGCCAGTCAGTCTTTCACTTTTATTTCCCCCCTTTGCGCCGGAAAACACAAGTCTGTTATAGATAAATGACTCATCTATTTTTTTATTTTATTTTTTTTTTTTTTTAAAGACTTTCAGGGCAGAACATCTAAAGATCAATCTTGGCCACTGACATGGTAAATGGTAAATGGCCTGTATTTATATAGCGCTTTACTAGTCCCTAAGGACCCCATATCCAGTCATCCACCCATTCACACTCACATTCACACACTGGTGATGGCAGCTACATTGTAGCCACAGCCACCCTGGGCCGCACTGACAGAGGCGAGGCTGCCGGACACTGGCGCCACCGGGCCCTCTGACCATGGATAAATGTCACGTTTTTTGGCGACGGCCAGCACGGCCATGATAATAAACACCTTCTGGATGTGATCTGAGTTTTTCCTGTTCACAGATCTCTGCAAGCCGACACAGTGATGCAGTCGTATGACAGAAAATGTATTTATTTATTTTCAACTGATCACCACAATGATGCAACATGATTATTACTGCAGGTGCTGTGATGCTTCTCATCTATTCATTGGTTCTGAGACTACAAAGATCCGACCAAATGTTTACTCTGCGATGTCATGTAAACTGTCAGACGATGACACGGTATGTCAGTGTGTCCTAATGAGCAGGCTGCATGCTCTGTGAACAGAGGGGCAGACGATGTCATGCTGCACATTTAGTTTTGCTCTGTCGTTGCAGTTACATTCCACCATAGCAGCTGGAATAAACCAGACAGGGTTTGGAAATTAAAAATAAACCCACTGCATTAAGTTTTACGCGTGTGTTTTTAAACTTGGAGCAGTTCATTCATCCTCATAATGCCATAGCAGCACTGACAGGGACAATTAGTAGGGATTGGTAGAGATACCAGCTCCTCAGCTTCTATTTCATAAAACATTCCCCGTCATCACCACCTTCCTCTTAGACAACCTGTTTATCAGTAACTTAAAAGCCCCACAAAATGCTTCAGTGCTGAGTATAAAAGCCTAATAATCAAATATGTAACAGCATGAGGAAAAGCATAAGAGGGAATTTATAAAAAAAAAAAAAAGAAAAAATCCAAAATACTGTAGAAAAATGATGAAAATGGGTTTGAAACACTTTTTTTTTTCTCTCTCTCCAAGCTTTTTAAGTGTTTCAAAACCAATAGTCCAGCAAGTGCTCAGCCTTGAGTTTACGACAGAAATCAGCTGCTCGCTACGTTGAAGGAAAGTGCAGGAATGCAACGCATCTCGAACCAGAGGAAGCGTTAAGATATTATAATGGTCATTATAGGGGTGGCTGTAGCTCAGGTGGCAGAGCAGGTCAGTCACTAACCAGAAGGTCGGTGGTTCGATCCCAGGCTGCCTCCTGGCTGCATGCCAAATATCCTTGGGCAAGATACTAACCCCGTGTTTGCCTACTGGTGGTGGTCAGAGGGCCCGGTGGCGCCAGTGTCCGGCAGCCTCGCCTCTGTCAGTGCGCCCCAGGGCAGCTGTGGCTACAATGTAGCTGCCATCACCAGTGTGTGAATGTGTGTGTGAATGGGTGAATGACTGAATGTAGTGTAAAAGCGCTTTGGGGTCCTTAGGGACTGAGTAAAGCGCTATACAAATGCAGGCCATTTACCATTAAAGCAAACAGGTGATCGGATGAGCTTCAAAGACTTGGAGCTACTTTCACTTCTTTCTTTGCTGCTTCCTTTTATTCAATTTTAATCTTCTCCCTTCCTCCTCTGCTCCTGAGTTCCCGTTTGCTCACTCAGACTTGAACTCCCTTTCCTCCATACTTGGCTTCACGTTCGTCTTTAGAAATCAGAGAGGAGTAATTGGCCGTTTTCACCACATCACTTGGTTGAATTACTCTGATTGCTAAACTCCACATTAGCATTCATTTAGGGCCGTGGGCTCAGACCCACACGCTCGCACACTTTGTCTCTAACTTTAAATGGACACGTCTTTGTTGTGGGAACGTGTAAGATAGAGAGACAGTTAGACAGAGACTGCAGGTCAGATAAACACAACTCCATTAACCTGCCTCCTTGCCAGGTCTCCTGCTGTCCGGCTCGCACGGTTCTGATTAATGAGGCTGATTCAGGAGTCTTGACTTCTCTCTGCAAACACCCTTATCCAATCCCTCACCTCCCTCTCCCCTCAAGCCCCTTCACCACCTTCTTTTTGCCCCAGTTTATCCTTTACTTTCATCTTCGCACTTCTGGCCGCACATTATTCCTCCTCACGAAAGCGGTGACGCATCAATCATGTGGATTTGTGTCGTACGGCCAGGACTCATAATTTACCACAAAGAGGCTGTGCTGTGCAGTCCGAGCAGCGAGCTCTTCAAGCATCGATCTGGTCAGCTGATTAATGACTTTATGAAAAGGATGCCGACTGGACACGGAGTTGAGCCAGTGTGAGTTGTGACACATTGTCCTGGCATGTATTCATGGATTCTGCTGCCTGTTATAACCTGATTTTCTCTATATTTACTCTGTCAGCTTCCTGCTTCCACTGCAGCCTGTATCCTGGCTGAGATATTGGCCTTCACCAAGCGGGAAAGATTCAGCCTAACATCTTTGTCAGGACAGAGTCTCAAACACCTGCAACTCGCAGCCCTCGCTGCGAGACGAGCAGCTTCCCAGCGAGGGCTGCTTAATGCACGTGAAAGGAAGAGTTTATCGATTTGCGTTTTGTCCAGGCTTTAGACCCGCGTTTACACGTGCACGCACGTGCAAGCGTGCATGATGACAATCTGTGGCACGCATCACGGAGGCTGAACAAGCAGAGGTTATGTGTGCTGGTGAGTTAAGATGCCGGCGGTTCAGCGCTGGTGTGAGGCTCCCATCTGCCCTCCAGATTCAGCATTATTGCAGACAGCCAGAGCACCTCTCCTGTGGCTAATGGAGCTTGAACAGAGCAGAGAAAATAGAACACCTCATTCTGCACCATGTTTAGGTTCAAGTGTAGGTCAATGATAATAGGGAACACTGCCAATATCATTGAATTATTGAGAGTGATTATGAAAGACGGCACAGGCTGCTTCTGTTTTGTGTGGCATGTCAGAAATTCCTGTTGATTAGCCATTAGGGCTGTTAATGCTAATTAATCATTCAGTGTCATTTCATGTGAACATCTCCTTTAGGTTTCTGTATATATGTGGAGTCATATTATTATAAAGGAGCACAGTGTCATATGTAGGGGTTTGCTGCTGTGTACCAGGAACTCTGGTCGTGTCCTTTTCAGATCCTTTTTATTTTTTGACGTGACCACCAATACCACAGTCATTTAACCATGATGATAGTGTTAATTGGCCATGATGAGAGCCTAACCAAGATTTTGCTACAGTTCAGATCAGCTGATATCAAAGCTGACCCTCAGTTTGATGCTCCTTTTGCACATTTAAAAAATACAAGTACAGCGATGCTTTTTAGGTTGCTTCTTACTCTGGCCAGCTTATGCTTTCCAGATATGTGCACAGAGGTGAATTGTGGGATCTCTTTTAAATATAGTGGTACTGACTGAAAGTTATCAGGAAGCCAAGAAGGAAAAGGTTGAAGAGGCAAATGAGAAATGCACAGTTGTCCATCACAATCAGTGTGTGGCTGTCTCCCAAACCATTTCGATAGGGGTCTGGTTTAATTAGGCCAAAATGACTGTTTGGTACCAAGATGGCTGCTAAGTAGGAAAACTTGCTTAAAGCTCTTTGGTGATTGAACAGAAATCTAACTCGTGCTTGTTCCCTTTCTTGTCTTCATCTAGATGTGTCGTGGCTGAACTGGTGTCTAACTGGCTCCTGTCTCTTCAGCCTCGTCCTCATCCTCTTCTTCAGGGAGTCCTACGATCGCCTCTACCTGGACGTCTTTGTCTCTGTGTGACACTATGAGGATGCAAATGTGCGACCGAATAATAAAGGACTAAATGATAACTCTTGCACAACGAAGATGAGAAAAGGGAGATGAAGGGCAAGTGAACCACCTGCGCTCTTTTAACATGTAATGTTTTAGGAATAAGCGTGATCTCAATGTTTACTCTTTATAGGTGATCGACTCAACGCCATATGACTGTTTAACTCGTTATTACCTCCTTTTGTCTCAGTGTTTGTATGTAAACGAGCTTTTGTGACGGCTTGAGTTTTCTTTACCGGGTACAGCATGACGGACGGTTGTTTATTAACTGATGATGTAACATTTAAAGCTGTAATCAGTGTGCCCCCCCCCCCTCTTCCCGCCTTCCTGCCATGCGGCTGTTTGCATCCCTCCTCCTGATCATCATCCCTGCAGAAACTGGACACGCTCAAAATTACTGCACATCACGTTTACTACAGATCGGCATCAGAGGTGTGCCCCTAACGAGGGTGGAAAGGAAATGTTTCCTCAGCCAATCAGCAGGCCTGGCTGTACTGGATCTCCTGGTGTTGTTGGCTGTTGCAGATGTGCTCGTGGTGAGTTTGCCTGTAATATTGCCTGTCAGTGAGAGGCAGGGACTCGCTCCCTGTTTTATCAGCCTCTCGAGACGAATCTCATGGAAAAAAATCTCCCAGATTTCGAGACATGGGCCGGGATCAGACACACCTGGAGTCTTCTACCAATCTGCTGCACATGTGGAAGAAATAAAATGCTCTCTGTGTTCTGCCTGTTTATAGATAACTGTATCAATTTCTGGGAGGTTTGCTTTTTAATTTGACATTCGTTTGGGGGTTTTTTTTGTTTTGTTTTTGTTTTTTCTTGATCGTTTTTATTCATTTGTTTCCTCAGAAATCTGCCAGTATTTACTGGAAACATCTCAACACTAACAAAGCTAAAGAGTTAAAAAAGAAAAATCATAACAGGATGAAAATTTCAACCCCTGCTAAGATCCACAAAGATGAGACAGGTTGTTTTATTACACTGGATTACGCAACATTTGAATTGCCAAGCTGCTGGTCTCCAAAGCACCAGCGGGTGTTTTGCACCAAACATCTGTCACTTACATTTGTAACTTGTTCATGTTTGTGTCTTTGCCTTGCACATCACTTATGACAGAAGTGTTTGTGTTTTCCTTTAGGTCCTCTAAACGGTTTCCTGGTGCTTTTTTGTCTTTTTCTTTCTTTCATACTTTTTTTTTTTTCTTGTACGGGGGGAAAAAGAAGGGACGTGTTGCCTTAATATCCCAGTGCAGTGCGTTCAGCCTCCCTCTCCTCTACACTGTGACTATTTTATGTGTAAATTTTGTAAAAGGTCATGTTCTGTTTTGTGGCACATGCTCTGGTCACACTGTGGTGTCCCAGGTTTTGGTGATAAATGTTCTGTGGAAAAGAACAAACATGACTGTCAGATATTTCCAGCACCTTATTAAAGAGCATTTTACAAATAATACTGCTGCTGTTCTCCTATTGTTATGCTAATAAAGGTTATTGAAAACGTACCTCTGGATAACTTGTAGCCACCTGACATCAATTTGTGCTTCCCAGAGTTAATCTTTGATTTTAGTTTCTTTGGCCACTGACCTGTTCATTTGTTGCTTTTTTCTTCTTTCACATCACAGTCCTTCTCTGACCTTTCCCCAGAGGACACTTGCCTTTGTTCAGAAGCAGACGTTTCCTGTGCTGTGCGCTCACACAGCTTTTTCAAACACTGTGTCCCTCTCACTTTAACGCACCCTGTTTAGGCTTTACATACATTGCACTGTGATCCTTAGTCAAAATGCAGTCTTCAACATTTTGGGTCATCACTTGTGCTCCATGCACATGCTAGTATGTATACAAAACACGGACCATCGCTCATTGAAGTCTGTTTTGAAATCTCGATTTTTTTATTTTTATTTTTTTTATTTTTTTTAGCATGTTCTTGGGTTGTTTACAACCGTTCTATCAGTTCACAAGAACTGATAGTAGTAGTTATCAACCCACTTTAGCAAGTATATTTGGCAAAGTGCAATTATCAATTGTATAAGCTGAGTCACAAAGATGAAGACCAGCTAGTTATTGTAAGAAACATGCAGGTAAAATGCAAAACTAAAGCTCACACTATGAAGTTGTTTATAGAAAGTAAGTCATGTTATTTTAAAATAACTGCATTAAACAGCTCTTCTCTGAATGCAGAATTTATTATAGCTTGAAGCAGATTTCAGTTAAATTCGATTGAATTTTATTTATACACCACTAATTCACAACAGCAGTCACCTCAATCGCTTCGGTTGCTTAAAATTTAAAAATAAAGGCCTTACAGTAACAAAAATCTCCAACAATCTAACAGTTCCCTATGACCAAGCATTTGGCAGCAGCAGGAAGGAAAATCTCCCCTTTAACAGGGCATATTACTGCGACATTTGGATGGTAAACAACATGAAAGCATGGATCCTGCTCTGCATCAACAGCCAGTAGTGCTGGTTGTGTGAGGGTATCGGGCAACTTTTCTTGCAACACTTTGGGCCTCTTAGCACTAACCGAGCATCATAAAGAGCCACAGCCTGCCTGAATATTGTTGCTGCCCATGCTCATTACTTGTGAGTACAGTGTTCCCATCTTCTGGTGTCTGCTTCTGATAGGATAGCGCACAACGTCAATTAATGCTTTTTATAACATCAATCACAAATACTTGACTTACACAGCTTGTCACACTGGAAAACATAAGATTGTGTTACAAATAAATATTTACTAACATAATAAAACATAAGTTTTCACGTCTTGAGTTGCAGAACTTTATGTGTTCACACTTGTATTGGCGATTGGGCCTTTAAGAAGCAGGTTGCATCACACTCTGGTGGGACCTGGACTTGTTTTCTGTTATTCTGGCAGCACAGCAACCTCCATGCACATCATCCTGAGGCAGGAGGAGAGGAAGCTCCCAGGAGGACACCTGCATTCTAGGAAATCTTTCAGTTTTCCTGCTTTTGTCTCTCTTTGGATAAAAATCAGGAAGAAGATGCTTCACCCATTACCTCACTCTTTTTAGAGCCTTGCATTACATCCATCCTGCCTGCACGGTCCCCTCCCTCTGGTGGACCAGCTGGGGATGAGCTCATGCTCTGTTGCTGGCGAGAAAAGGTCTCTGGGGCGAGTGTGTATGCTACAGTCATCAGTCTGGTTCCAATTACTATGAGTGGCTCTTCGTGCGAACTAAAAGATGCTGCGATTTATCGAACCCTCTGTACAATATTATTCTGTTGCGAACTTAAAGCTTTCAGCTATTGCCATTGAGACTGGCAGGAGTTGTGACCTGCATGGGCCAAGACCTTTATCAGGGGTCAGATTCACAAAGAGACATAAAAAATAAGTAACATCAGATTTGATGGTTTTAGGTTGGGTGTGCCGTAAAAAATTATTGCACGGCATTTGAAGCAAGCCTCCAGGGACATAAAATGAGTCCACTTTACGTCCCTGCTGATCCATGATGATCTGTTTGGTTTTGAAGACACTACCACAGTTAAAATAAATGTGCCTTCTTATGCCTTTTTTTTTTTTTTTGCTTTATTGGAAGTTTATTAACAAAGGTTCAGTTTTTTCCTCCTATCTTCCATCCTTTTTGTCCCCTGTGATTGGGCAAAAATTGGACATGACATAACACCGAGATTTTTTTTTTCAAATTAATCAACAATGCAGATTAAGAAAACTCTGAGGTTATTAATTGATACATTTTTTTGCCGTGGGTGTGTTTGTTTGTTTATTTGCAGTATCAAAGTCCAAGAAATGGTTCCAAGGGAAGGTCGATTACTCGTTACAAGTGGTTGTCAAGCCAAACTCCCGGAGCTGTTTATATAAAAGCAGCTGTTGTTCAGTAAAACTTTATCATGAAACTGGAATGGTGTCCAAGCAGCCATTGTTGATGGTGGAGCTGGAGGATTTTAACTTCATAAACACAAGAACACAGAATCGATGTGCACATTGGGGACTTAATGATTCAGTCCCATGCAGAACTTGTGAGTTTGCTCACTTACAAAGATATCAACAGTCTCTGATTTTGTTAGTTTCATTTTCATGGAGACGGAATATCAACCAAAAATCTCAGAAGCTTGGTGGGAAGATGAAAACTGTTTGGAAAATAACCTTCTAGGACCTGGCGTCCACATATGAGGACATCACATTTTGGGTTATTTAGACCAAAATACAGAATTTTGCTCTATTAGGGCCTGATATCCACTTACCAGGACATTATACTGCCACTGAAATTTAAAACTAATGTCCTCATATGCGGATTTTTGTTTTCTCAGAAACAAAAATCAGATAAAAAAAAAATCAGGTAATTCTTTGTTTTTACATTCATCAGGTCCCAATCAGTCCAAATATAGCAAAGAGAAATTAAAAATGCATGGCATGAAAGAGTTTGGATCTTAGGAGGTTAACGACATAAGTCGCCATCAGTCTGCAGCTCCATGCCTAACATCACCTCATAGGGTGAGGACGATCATGAGAAAGGTGCTGGATCAGCCCAAAACTACACATGAGCAGCTGACTAAGGCAGTTGGGACCAGAGCCACCAAGAACTCCATGCTGTGCTCGACTGAAATCTAGCAGTTTCATAAAACCTGAGGTGGAAAAATATCTTGTGTGAAAACAAAAAAGAATCAGATCTCCAATGAGTTCAAGCAAATCTTAACTTAGTGAAGTTTAAAATTCAAGTCAGATTCAAAGAGAAGCTCCTGCAGGCAGAACACCACTGTTGAATACTTTTATTAAATCGGGTTTTAGCTAATGCAGAAATGACTAGCAAAGGGAGCAGATGTTTTATTCACACAGAGGGATGTTATTAAGGAGAAACCACTTTTGTCTTTTACAGTAAGGCCCGGGTTTTAGCTAACTCCTCTAACAAACACCGGGGGGAAAAAGCAGTGGCTGTGTTTTCTTGTCAGGGAGAGATTAGGTAATGATGCTTACATTTCACACTGTTCGCAAATGCAACACTAACTGTTTATTAACAGCCTTTCAGCAGCCGTTCAATTCCAATTTCTCCCCCTGGCTCGCTGTCAGTGTGGGACGTGGTGTCATGGCTCCGGGTCCTCTGGGAGCAGATGGGGGCCACACAAAGTGTAACAATAGTCGTCTTTTACCCACAAGCAATTTGGATATTTTGGCTTTTGTTGCTCAGCCTGTCAAAGGCTATGAAAGCAGCTGGCTGGCTGACAAAAACTGGTGTCACTGTTGCTGCGTCTGACATTTTTATACCCTGTCCTTTGTTTTCTCCTCTCAGACACTGCTGCTGGTTACATTTCCCTGTTGTCTCTCCACTGAGACTCTGCTTGTTTTTCTCTCTCTTGTGACTCAAAATCACTGGTGTCTTTTCCTATCGTCGCACCTCAATGTCTCCTTGGGCCTCCCCGAGCTTCAAAAGTCCCTTAATTGACTTCTCCAGTATTATGAAAAATGAGCCACACTTTCAAATGGCTCATTTAGCACAATTGCTATCACAGTGCTACTTTATCTTCAACATATTTAAAAAGGAGCTAGGTGCTCTTGATTAGGAGCGATGGGCTGCAAAAGCCAGCGCTACCAGCGTTTGACAGCTGGCCACTAATTTCCCAATTCATCACAGGTGAATTTGAGGTATTTGGTTGCTCCTGTGGGGAAAACACAGCACACATTAAGTTATAAATATGACACAGGTATTTGTGAAAACCCTGAGACAGACTTGTAGGAGTTATAAAAGGCGCACGTGCCTCCAAGTGCACATGTAGCAGGTTGATTTTTAGAGCTTGCAGGGCGTTTTGTTCGCAGGTTTATGAGCTCCAACAGCTGCTGTGTGACAGCCATGTGTCCTGTGCAACATGTCAGACTCACACAGGCTTATTTCATTTCAGCGTACTGAACGAAAGCATCAGTTAAGTGCAAGCACTCAATACAGCCTCCCATACACGACAACAGGTGTGAACTCATTTCAGTCCAAAGGATAAAATCTGTCAACGCAGACTTCATTTAATACGAAGCTTTAACAGAGGATATTTTCCTTTTTTGGACAAAATACTCTCTTTTGTGTACTTTTGCATAAAAGAGAGCCACTTTCAAACCTGATGTTTTTTTTAAAAATGAAAACATCCATACAAATTGAATCGAATAATTCACTAAAGATAAAATATATAAAAAAATAACTGAATTAAAGGAGCATTTTAATCAGAGTATAGCATTAGTCAGTTAAACTTGTGGGATATTGTGGTCAGTTAAGTACCAGAGGGGGTTGTTAATCAGTTTCAGCTGCTTTGGTAGGCGCACTAGAGGGACAACAGTAACACAACCTCCAAAACAGGAATGATTTTACAGGCCTCTCACATTTGATCCCTCCTTAACTTTTCTGACTGTTTCTTTACTATTTTTGCATTTGGCTTGGGCCAGTGTCACTGCTTACAGCATGAGGTGATACCCTGTCCCTACAGAAGTTGCACTGATAGTCCAACTCCTCCAAGATGGCACATAAATTTGTGCTATTGGCAAGAGGTTTGCTGTGTCTCCCAGCACACTCTTAGCATGGAGGAGATTCCAGGAGACAGGCAGTTACTGCAGGAGAGTTGGACAGGACCGTAGAAGGTCCTTAATCCATCAGCAGGACTGGTATCTGCTCTGGTCTTGCTGATGGGCAAGGACGAATAGGATGGACACTGTCAGAGCTTCAAAATGACCTCCAGCAGGCGACTGGTGTGAATGTCTCTGACCAAACAGTCAGAAATGGTTTTATGAAGGTGGCCTTTGGACCCCACATCCTTAGTGGGCTCTGTGTTCACTACCTGACACTGTGGAACCCGACTGGGGGGTACCAGAATCGGCTGGTCCACTGCCTGTGCCCTATGCCTTCCACAGATGAGAGCAGGTTCACTTTGAGCACATGTAACAGACGTGAAAGGTTCTGGAGAAGCTGTGCTGCAACATCGTTCAGCATAACTGGTTTGGGTCTGTGATGGTGTGGTGAGGCATATCGATGGAGGGATACACAGACCTCTACAGGTTCGCCAACATTACCCTGACTGCCATTAGGCATCATGATGAAATCCTTTGGACCCATTATCAGATCCTATGTTGGTGCAGTGGGTCTTGAGTTCCTCCTGGTGCACAGCAACACCCGGCCTCATCTGGCGAGAGTATGCAGGCAGTTCTAGGAGGATGACACCATTGCAGCTCCTGAACACGATGTTTCGACCCATCCTGCACCAGCAGGTTGCACCTCAGACTGTCCAGATCTGGGAGGAGACCTCCCAGGATCATAAGTCATCTCATTATGCATACCCTAATGTTGTCAGGCACGCACGTACATTGGGGTCATGCAAACTACCAAGTACCATTTTGAGTTGCTCCAATGAAATTCATCCTGACACATAGTTTTTTTCTCTTTGGTTTTCAGGGTGTCTTTGAACTCAGCCCTCTGTAGGTTGATCGTTTTCATTTCCATTAAAACAGCGTGGCATCGTTTCCTAACACATCAGCCAGTACATTTCAGCATAGATACATTTTATAGGCACATTTTGCTTTGTATTGTAGCTTCCTAACTACCACGAGTCAAGCTGGCCAGAGCCAGGTGTTCTTCTTTTCACAAGTTTTGAACTTTTAAGTCTGCGGAGAGCAACTTGTATATTCAACAGAGTTTCGGAGGTGTTCTGAGAAAAAGGAGAAAAAGTATCTACCTGCACAGCCAGGTTCTGCTTGGCTGAGGCTCCTCAGCTCTAATGCAGGAGGACGTGGCCCTGACGGAAGCAGCATGTCCTCTGAGCAAGAGCAATTATGATAACCATGCAAGCGGAAAGGCTGTAGCCGGAAGAACAGGTAGGCAGGCTTTGATCCGGCAGGCTGTCTATTTAAATCACAGCTCACCTTTGCTACAGATGCAGTCCTCAGCTAATGTAGATGGGGTTGGTGAAAAAAAGAAGCTGTCTGCAGGATCCGTGAGCTCCTGTGTCATGATCCACAGCTGTTTCACCCCACGAAACATCACATGTTTCACTTGCCCTCGCTCCTTGTTAAAGATGAGTGAAGGTGGGAGCGACAGACTTGGAACAGGCTGCTCCTCTGGTAGTGCAGGCAAAGGCTTTGAGGGAAGAAAACACTGTACTGTTACACTGATTGTTGATAAGTTGGTCATTAAAGCTGCTTTAAAGTTACATCCCACATGCAGCTCATGAAATCTGCAATGTTAGACTTTAATTATGTACCAGCAGTTAGTGTAAAAGCGTTTAAATACCAAAAATATTGTGTGCTTTAAAAATCTTTTTTGGACTCAGCTATTCTTAATGCAGCTGTTCACACCAACTGCATAATTCTGCTGGACGACTTTGCGGCATTTATTTATTTTTAACCAAGCTCAAGTTTTCAGATTTTTTGGACGTGAATAAACGGATCTGACCAATCAGACTGCTGCATTGGCAAGCAAGGCACTCTTAGCTCAAGACACGCAGAATATCCAAATAGAAAACGAATACTATTGTACTCAGACACACAGTTAGACACTGCTATGGCTCAGTCAGCTGTCTGAAATCATCCCTTCTCTGCCTCAGATGTGGTCCCAACTCTGGCAACAAGAGCTCATCCTGCCCCACTGACATCCTGAAATATGTACGAAAGCGGTCGTGATTCAGCTTCAACTCCTGGATCAAACCATGAAATTCTCCCTGCTGCTGCCTTCTTGTGAGAATTGGACCCAGAATCTCTGCTTCTTGTTTAGAAATCAGGACAAGCTCATCATTACTTGATGATGATGTCATTTTTTTTCACAGTGCATCTTTTTCAGGAGGAATTTTACACAATGTCTCAATTAGTGGAAATTCTTTAAAGACAAATAAGAACTGGTCCTTATGGAAAGAACTTATGGAGCAGCTACGAAGCTTTTAATGCACAATAGCACAAAAACATGCGTTAATGTAGGGATGGGCACAGTGGTACAGTGATTAGAGACGTCACCTCAAAGCAATGCGGTTATATGCTCAAACCACAGCTGGGGGCCCTCCATATGGAGCCTCCATGTTGATTATAAGTTGGTTGTAGCTCAGAATGAGAGCAGTGAATGGTCATGTGTCTCTCTGTGTTGTCCATGTGATAGACTGGTGACCTGTCCAGAGTGTACCCCACCTCCTGCCCCATGACTGCAGGGATGGGCTCATCCCTCCCTTTTATACTTTACAGAAACTGAACACACATACATCTACATGCAAACTGTGTTAAAGAAGCGTATATCACAGCTTTCAAACACTTTCTTAGGAGGGACTTTCTTAATCTGACCTTTTTCTGTGAGCAGAAAATCTAGAAAGACGGTGTTTTAAACGTGCGCGCTGTTAAAAAAGCAGCATACACTATGATGTATCTGTCATTTAGGGTTCGCAAGCAGAAATAAACATTTTATGTCACTATTGAACATATTGATTTTTACAAAATTACTTTGGTGGTTAAAAGAGGAAAGTGCTGCATGAGCAGTTCCAGTGTAATAGTGGCTGTTAATGAAGTTGTTGTTGTTGGCGAGCGGGTAAACAGCTATCAATATAAACAGCTCTCTACTCTCAGTTTAAATGCACAGTATGCTTAAAATGCACATCTGCAAAATGTGCTTTATTAATTTAAAAAAAGCTATTTTCTTGTACCCATGAAGTTAAGAATGCAGCCACAAACAATAAAAATACATAAATAAAGCTGAACAGGACCAAAGCTCATTATGCCAGCTGATAAAATAATCGGGACGTCACTGCAACTGTTTTTTGCAAGAAAATATTGGCTTAGTGAGGCACTGTTTACTCTCCGAGGTAATCTGCTGCTGCTGCTGCTGCTGCCAGGAAATGTGCAATGTTTAGTTTTTGTTTAGAAGAAAAGAAGACTGCAGATGAAATACGTTCTGAAGGCTGTTGGAAGCACGCTTAATTTTGAGGTTTGTTTTTTTTTAAAGCAAGTTGGCGTGTTGACCTTTTCGCCCTGCACTGAAAGCACCCCTGTGGACAGTGTTTTGAAGTGAGCTGATTGGTTAAGTGTTCAGCCGAGTTGTTTTGTCGATCCCCCCACTGTGTTCGTTTGCATACAGTCACTCACAGTTATATTTAAAAGTGGAGCTCAGACTTTTGTTTGAGATCTTTTTCCTTTGACCTTATATTTGCTTTTCCCTTCACAACGTTTTAAAAATTAAATTACATGTTAAAATATTATTTGCACTTTGCTGGACATCTGGGTATTTCTACATATTGAATCAAAACAGTGCCAGAAAATAGTGAATGAAGAAAGAATTTTGGAGAAGCTGGTGTTAAATTTTAAACTTAACAGCATTTTATATGTTAACCAAGTAAAGCTTGAACCAGATAATAATTAAATATAATTTTGCATATATGAGTCTGAATTTGTATTATGTTTGCTATATGTTGCATTTTTGAGCAATGAATCGCTTTAATGTTTATTGTGCAATTTATTCAGATTTATTAAGCAAAAAAGAAAAATCACACTGATTATGCAGAGGTCTCAAAAACTCATGTATCAAATATAATACACTTGGTGTTACATCATTACTTCCTGTAAGAAATGGTTTGAAAATCCTGCACCTATATCAGTACAAGTATTGCTTCTAAGCCCTGACAAAATGTAATTTTCACTCTGTGTACACTACATGGTTGTCATCATGCTCTCATTCTTGTGAGGATCAATACTTGGCCCATGTGTGAGCTCACCGAGAGAATTAATATTCCCTGTCTGTGCCCAAAGGAAAATCACATCACACACAAAAGTCACAACAGTGCACCGTAGGACTCTTTGTGGTTCTCTTAAAAACTTGTGGGTTTTGCCTTTGGGATCCTATTGGGCAGAAAATTAGAGGTGCAACATGTCAGTAAGTGTCTGGGCTGGGTCAGCGGTTTCATTAACCCGTCGCTGTTCCTGCAGTGAGGAGAAAGAGCAGCAGATTTCACAGTTTGACTTAATTTTGAGGTCAAAGAGCTGCAGGAGGGTGCCATGCAGTCACCTGAGACAGAGCCACTGGATGTGTCGGGCGTTGGTGAGAAAAAACGTGTGAATGCAGGAAATTAAGTTTCAATTCAGAGCCAAAGTGATTCACAGAGAAACACTGTGCAGTTGTTCCTTTGGTGTCAACACTGAAAGACGGATTCCACTGCACACCGTATGCTCCGTCAAAATAAAGACGAGTGATCAAAACACTCAGAAAATACCTAAAGCATCATTAGATGTTAGATAACTGGCTTCCCTGTGCCTCTCTGTGGGGTCGTAGAACCACACGGATTTCTCCCATCGAGTCAGCAAACATCAATCTACATGACAGTGACATAGGTGCATCTGACCAATCAGCAGTTGCCTCGAGTATTTCAAACTTCAGCATTCTTCCAGAATTTGGGAAATATGTATTGTTGCTCCTACTTCTCTTATTGGATGATGTGAGCATGTATAAGTATATATGTATATATACATATATACATATGATTGTATGATAAAGTTGGCTTGACTTGACTACTATGGTCATAATACTGAAAATAAAAGTGGTAAGTTGATGAAATTCACACATTATGTGCTTGAAAAGTTGCTCTAAATGTTGAGATACGTGTTGATTGCATAGGATTTCTAAATATTATTGAAATTGGACTCAAACCGACACAAGTGATGCAGTTTCATTTTTAGACATAGACCAGATGCATCTAGTAGGCCATAGTCAGGGTATTATATTATTATTTTCATTATTATTTATAATGTAGAACATTGACAGACAGTAATAATCTGGATCTTGTGACAGGTTTGAGTAACATTGTTGGTTTCAAGCTGTAAATAGTCAAATATGTCTGATTTTGCTCCTTTTATGAATTTCTAAAAAGACATTTTTATTCTACTTACATTGTATATATTGGTGTTTACGTTTCCTGTGAGTCTACTGTCCTATAAGGGGTTAATGATCCGCTTTAACTTGACGTTGATGTCTCTAATCATGCACGTTGTTTCTTATTATAATTCCTCATGTATATGTTCACTTTAAAAAAGAAGGGTTTAATTAAAACAACATCACAACCAGAGTGGTAGACTTGATACTTGACCTGCACTTGACTTAAGCTTCCAGTGAGCACCGACTGACTATTTGCCCGAGGACATTCAAAGAAACAATATTTTTCATAGTCTTTCCTTTTGAATCTTTGCCGCTCTGTCTTACATAACACTGAGATGTGTGCAAAGTTCCCATAATCTATGTAGTCCTCCATGTTTCCCCTTTTACAACCCTGAGTTTCTGTGTTTATTTAATCTATTTAGAGGTCATTTTCACTGTGTTGCTGATTGACCACGAGAGAAGAAGAAGAGAAAAACCCTCAATAAAACATCGAATACTTGACTTTGTCTAAAAGACTTTACGCTGGTCTGGCTAAAGTGTTTCGGCTGCTAAAATTACATTGCATCGTCCTCTAAGACTAAGAACATTATTATGTGGACAAATTCACTGTTTCCATGCAGTGTCTGCATTATTTAGCACTTCCCTGTAGCAAGCGCCGATTCAATATAATGATCTCATACTCTGTTTACCTTTTCAATGAAGGCATTTAGAGTTAACAACAATTCAATATGTTGAGCTACAGGATCAATTTCACGTTGATGTAAAACACAACCCGCCGTGCACAGACAACTGTACCGAGTCCTCACTTCTATAAAATATTATATAAATTAACCGGACACAAAACAAATATGGAAATATTTCAATGAGTCATTATTCGCAAAAAAAAAAGAATGATGCAATATGTTTTGATACATGATCACAACTGTACATCTAGGGAGCAGACAAACTGAAAACTGTCTGGAAGTGTTTTAACGACACTTTATCACTTTGTCAGCTTAGTAATATAAACTTGATTAAAAGCATAATCCTCAAATTGAGCCTTAAGCCTCAAAAAGCTTTGCTGAACTAGTTGCAACTGGAAGGAATGTCCTCCTGTTTCAAAACCGCAGCGTAGAAAATACAAGAGGCCATGTTAAAGTGCCAAAATCTGCAGGTGACCACACGGTAACACTGCCGTACGTCTACCTGTGGACTTTTACACTTTTCTGCATCTTTTAATTGGTTCAAACTGAGAAAAGGAGCTGGTCTTTCCACTTATGTTCACATTACAGTGCCATCAAAGTGTGTGAACCATAATTTGGTGCTATGTGTTATTTTGTCTTCATGCTAGAAGTGGAAATTAAACTCTCCTGATGTCTCTTTTTTCTCATCAGCAGCATGAAAGTAGTGAGTACTGCACCTGTGCTGTTACACCGATCTGTCTCCGCCTCACAGGATGCAGTATAGCAGGTGGATAGTGCTACACCCACCCACTGCTCAGGCACGTCCCAGACCTTCCAGTCCTGTCCCTCTTTATTTTCATCCCCGGTGCAGTGATTTCGCCACAGTGCTCAGCCTGTTCCTGTGAAGTTGCTGATCTTACTTACTGATCTCCTCTCCAACAGGCAATAACAGAGGAACAGAAACACGGCAAGAGACCTTGAACCTGTTTGTCGTGTTTGGGGTAAATACACTAGAGCCCCAGTTTGTCTCTACTGCGAGCACCACAGGCTCAGGGAGGGCTTTACCTGGGATGGAAACTGGGGGTAGGGGAGCAGAGATGAAAGTTGTAGCCAAATCTTCCTGTTCATGCTCAAAGCCCAAAAGCTTGCAGCTATTTTCTGGATTGACTGATTTCACTACTGGGTTGCAGAGCAAAACTGTGCACAGCCAGACTGTAATTCTACACATTCCTGGCTTCGGCGCCCACACACGGCTCTGATCTCACAGGAGCGCTCATGAGCAAAAGGAAAAAGGATTTTTTTTTCTTTTTACACCTAAAACAGGCCCAATTTGCACTGCTGGAGGTACAGAGATGCGCCATGAATCATTTCTGCTGATTACTCTACAAAACATTTGAGCGATTGGTTTGGAGACGCAGTGGAAGAGTGAAGCTAAATTAGTAAAGCAAGTAATAATGGCCGCAGGGTTGAAAGAAAGGGTTAAGTGGAAGAACGACCTAGTAGTCCATTCATTACACATTGTATTCCTGCAGTGGTGTTTAGCATTGAAACAATCCACGAGGGGTGAAAACAAGTGCGGCTTTTGGTATAAACACATTGCTATGAATGAAATGTTTAATTCCTTTATGCCCTTTCAGACCAACGTATCTGTTATTGTGCAGTCTGAGTTTTGAGGGCAAGAGAGGGGAGAAAACTTTCCTAACCTTCATGTGGCAGCTTTCATTTGAGATAAATTGTCACTTAATGGAACACAGCGCTTTTGATGCACACGCATGTGGGCTTGTGTTTTAAATGACATTGGAGGAAATGGCATCAAACAAGCACAAGGACAGGGAAATTGCTTAAAAGCCTGTCGCAGCACGTGGTGAATGCCGAGCCCTAAAACCGATTTGCAATTATTTTGTCAACTTTTTTGTTTTTTACCCCCCCTAAACTATAATACCTATGTTCCTCTTTTTGTTGTTTAAGCACTTTTAAATTGTCAAGCTTCAGGTGAAAGCTCGTCTGCTGGCATAAACACAAACTACTGAAAAAAACCCCATCAAATTCTGGGCTGTACAAATGATTCATGCTAAACAACCTGTTACTGCCTAAGAGCTGCGAAGCAAAGGAGTGTGTGTGTGTGTGTGTGTGTGTGTGTGTGTGTGTGTGTGTGTGTGTGTGTGTGAGTGAATGGCTGTGATTCTTTCATGCATTAACGCAGTCAAGGAAAGTGGGGGCTGATGTCCCTGCTGCTAACGCTAATCTGCCATTGTAGTGGGCCCAGTATAAATCATAGAACAGCTACCATACCATAGTTTGTCATGTCAAATGATGTAAAGTGAGCTCTAAGCCTTGTCAGCATATATGACAAGGCTGCAGGCCTACTTGTTGTTCCTAGAGTATTTAAAAGTAGAATGGGAGGCAGAGCCTTCAGTTTTCAGGCCCCTCTTCTGTGGAACCAGCTTCCACTTTGGATTTGGGAGACAGACACTATCTCTGCTTTTAAGATTGGGTTTAAAACTTTACTTTTTGCTAAAGCGTATAGTTAGGGCTGGACCAGGTGACCCTGAATCCTCCCTTAGTTATGCTGCAGTAGGTGGAGGCTGCTGGGGGATTCCCATGATGCACTGGGTATTTCTTCTTCAGTCACCTTTCTCACTCATTATGTGTTAATAGACCTCTCTGAACCGAATCATACTTGTTATTAATCTCTGGCTCTTTTCCACAGCTGGTCTTTTATCCCATCTTCCTTCTCTCACCCCAACAGATGGCCCCGCCCCTCCCTGAGCCTGGTACTGCCTGAGGTTTCTTCCTGTTTTTCCCTATGCTTGCTCATAGGGGGTCGTGTGCTTGTTGGGTTTTTCTCTGTATGTATTATTTTAGGGTCTATCTACAACAGGGGTGTCAAACTCAAATACACAGTGGGCCAAAATTCAAGACTGGAACAAAGTCGCGGGCTACCATTAATATTTATTGAAAAAAAAAAACTTCCTCCAGATATAAGAATGAATCTTTTCTTATGGACTCAAATAGGTTTTGCTGGAAAACTGAATATGGAACAAGCAAAGCTTAATACTAAACAATATATATATTAGTTGTATAATACCAGTAGGCCAGCTCTAATAATAATTTGGTATGGCTTCGCGGGCCAAATGTAATTAGGCTGCGGGCCAAATTTGGCCCGCGGGCCAGAGTTTGACACCTATGATCTACAATATAAAGGGCTTTGAGTTATTGTGATTTGGCACTGTATAAATAAAACTGAAATGAACTGAATATGAGCAAGCACAGTGTAAATTTAATGAACTGGTCTAAAGATAAAGGGAAGGCAGTCTACTTCTTTAGAACAGAATAACTTTGTTGTCCACATTAGTGGAAAATTATCATTAGTTGAACAATTCACAAAGCAATTCAGAAGTTCAGTTCTCAGTTATTCTGTTTTATTCATATAGAACCAAACCATAATAACTGTTGCCTAAATGCACTTGATATTGGCAGGTAAAGACCCTACAATAGTACAGAGAAAACCCCAACAATCAGATGGTCCCCCTAAGAACAAGCATGAAATCAACGTTATCAATAAAATTAATCTTGTCATCAATAAATGTTCCCATATACCATTAACAACTTCCACAGACCGACTGGAAAGTAGCAGATCTTTTAAAATGAAAGACAAGCGCTTTCATTTTGTCAGCATTAAATAACAAATAACGAGATTTGCACCAACCCCTCAAACCTGCGTAGCCCAGCATATCATCTGCATATTTTAACATTTGCACATTCCTGTCCTGTAGCTGTGTGCCATTTAAATAAACAAAAAAAACAAACAATGGTGATAAAACACCATACTAATCATGATTTAATCATATAAAACATGATTAATGCATACTTTCAGTGGATGATCAGTTAGAACATCCAGCGAATCAGTCCTGGAGTTACTGCCATATTATTAGCTGTTGCAATAAAACGAGTGTCCTGAAGTCAGATCGACAATCCTTGCCTGAGCATGTGTTTGTGCAATTGTCGTGCAACTGTATTAGCTAGAATCAGTGTTGCAGCTTCTGTGCCCCTTTGTGGCTTGCATGCATACTGCGTAGGGTCCAGCTGATACACTAAATGGTAAATGGCCTGTATTTATATAGCGCTTAACTAGTCCCTAAGGACCCCAAAGCGCCTAAGACACTACAGCTGAGGTGGCATGTTTCATAACCACTCGGTCCATGCATTTAACCAGTACAGAGGTCAAAGCCACTGGACGTAAACCCACTAAGGGCTTTGCAGCCTAGCCTTTTGGGAAGTGGTTTCATTACAGAAGTGTTTCATGCATGTGCAACCGTACATGTATTTAATAAAAAGCGAAACAGTCTAGTCAGGACACCCTTCAACTGTGCTCAACACCCTTTCAGAATGCATCCATGCGGAGAGTCCCACCCAGGTGCTTTAGGTGGTTTAATCCTCCACAAACAGTTTCCAAACACTTAGGGTTTATACGATGCCTTCGGTAAGAGTGAAGGAGGAGCAGTGTGAGGTTGCGTTGCCTTGCTTCACGTTCAGAGGTGCCCGTGTCCCCATAAATATTTCGTATCATCAGCAGTTTTATTTACAACACTGTCATCAATATTGCTTCCACTCAATGTGGCTGCCAGCCTTTACAACCTCCATCAGCTGGTTAAGTAGATTGAGTAAAACGCAAATGGCTCACTCAAGCTCTGCGCAGTGCAACTACCATAAACCCCAATGTTTGTTAAATGAGCTTCTTGGAAACAGGCCCCCTGCTCCGCTGTGGCCACTTTAACGACCGCATGCGAAGGCTTGGCTCTGAGTGAGAGGCAGGCGTTGGAGGTGATTTAACATCGTTTGGTCTTCCCTCTCTGCTTTATTAGGAGGAGGAGACTGCCCTCCATCACTGCCGGCTTCGTCTCTCCCACTCATCTCTCTCTGTCAGCCAGAGTTAACTGCTGCTATCCTTAAACCGTTCTGTCCTTTTACAAGTAAATGCAAGGAGGCTTCTAACTTTTCTTACAACTACATGACCCTATAACCTGTGAGTGCTGATTTCACAGAGAGCCAGCAAGCTGGTTTTACTCTTAGTTGAATCTAAGAGTGTGTCCTTGCTTTATGAAGGCAGATTTGATGTCTTTGGCAGCAAACAGCATCATGAATCCTGGATCACAATGAATGCATTTATTATAATCAAATTAGGTACAACACATTTAAGCATCATACAGTCATCTAAGGAGTTTGGAAAGAAAAGCGTCTGGACTTCTTTAAGTTGCTTGAAGATGTTTCACCTCTCATCCGAGAAGCTTCTTCAGTTCGAAGCGCAAATGGTGGAGAGTCCCAATTTTAAGCCCTATGGGCGTGTCCCCAAGAGGGTCATGGCTCAGGATGTGAGTGGGCGGTAAGGCGTCTGGGAAGGGATCTCAAAACTGGATTACAGATGGCACACAGTTGGTGTCGTAAGCCACCACCAATGTTCAAAGATGGTTGTTCACATTGGACATAGATGCTTCTTTCACTCCTCTGTCTCCTCTGTCCAAAATGTGAACATTGGCACCCTCGAAAGAGTGACCTTTGTCCTTTAGATGCAAATGGACAGCTGAGTCTTGTCCTGTCGAGGTGGCTCTTCTATGTTGTGCCATGTGTTTATGAAGTGGCTGTTTGGTCTCTCCAATGTAGAGGTCTGAGCATTCCTTGCTACACTGTACAGCATACGCTACGTTTTTAAGTTTGTGTTTAGGAGTTCTGTCAGGCCATTTGAACTCAATAGATCACATGATAGGTTCGTGCTAAGTTTCACTATGGGTTCACCCAAAACCTTGGCTTGTAACCCACACCCGTTTTCACACCTTGGCCCGTGTGATTAGGTAGAGCAGCGGTCCCCAACCCCCGGGCCTCGGACCGGTACCGGTCCGTGAGTCGTTTGGTACCAGGCCGCAAGAGTTGAGGCTCAGGTGTGAAATGTCTGGTTTTCAGGGTTTTTATCGGTTTTCAGCGTTATTTTGTTATCGTTTTTATCGTTAACTTGGTTTTCCTTTTCACGTGTGTTATGAATAAACCTTCTTTTTTTCGGTACCGGTACTAGTTTTATTTTGTCGTATTTATCCGCGACACATTAAAGGCCGGTCCGTGAAAATATTGTCGGGCATAAAGCGGTCCGTGGCGCAAAAAAGGTTGGAGACCGCTGAGGTAGAGGATCAATACGGGGTCCATGACCCTCTTGGGGACACTCCCATAGGCCTTAAAATCTGTGACTCTCCACTCAGTTAAATAAACTGAGTGTTTCAGCTGATCTGAGGCTTTCTGGGAGTTTGTTCCAGATATAAGGAGCATAAAAGCTGAATGCAGCTTCTCCGTGTCTGGTTCTGACTCTGGGAACTGATAAAAGACTGGATCCAGATGACCTGAGGGATCTGGAAGGTTCATACTGGGTCAGGAGGTCACTGATGTATTTTGGTCCTAAACCATTCAGAGCTTTATAGACCAGCATCAGAACTTTAAAGTCTATCCTCTGACGGACAGGCAGCCAGTGTAAAGACCTCAGAGCTGGACTGATGTGGTCCACTTTTTTGGTCTTAGTGAGGACTCGAGCAGCAGAGTTCTGAATGAGCTGTAGTTGTCTGACTGATTTTTTAGGTAGACCTGTAAAGATGCTGTTACAGTAATCACTAAAGATGAATGCATGGACTAGTTTTTCCAGGTCCTGTTGAGACATCAGATCTTTTATCCTTAAAATATTCTTGAAGCGATAGTAAGCTGACTTTGTTATTGTCTTAATGTGTTTTTCTAAGTTTAGGCCTGCGTCCAGAAACAAACAAAAGAAAAACAACGAACAATCGGGAGTGACCAGTTACCAAAGTAATGATTTTAAAATTTGAGAATTAAATTCAGCTTATGTATATTAGTGTATTGGACCCACTTTTCCCAGCATGACAAAAACAACTTTCAGAATTGTACATTTTAATACTGCGGTTTAAATATACTGACAAGGACAGACTATTTGACCGTTACAGTTTTCTGTGGTTAACAGTGAGCAGCTTTATTTGTCCTATCCTGCAGCTAAATATCACTGTGTACAATTAAAGGTTTAAATAAAAGAACTAATTTCTAACATCTTTTTCTGTTGTGTAATTCCATGACTGCTGCTGTCTATGATTTCATATTGTGTCATCAACACGATCCTCATTGTGAATCACAAAATGCATTTGAAAGGAAACTTGCTGATACTCACCCAGTGCCGAGACCCACCTCACCTTGCTCAAGGACACAGCTGAGCCTTGCCAAGGCTAGACCACTCGCCAGAGAGTCACAGATGGCAGAATTTCGATAATGAGTCGATGACTTGGAGGCCTTCGGAAAAAGAAGCTTCCTACAATCCTAGGGTTTCCCTGAATACGCACAGGGTAGAAATGCTGCAGTGTTTCTGGAGATCTTGAGAGCTTATTTTCAGGGAGGAATTACTGGAAGTGCACAATGCGTTCTTTCTACAGATGTTTCAGCATTAAGCAAGGACAAAAGTGTTTTTTGATTATAGCCGTGTGGCTGAGATAACAGGGGAATGCCACTAAACTCACTCTTTGTTTGTCTGGCCATTCTCAGGATTTTTACTCACTCTTTGTCTTTCTTAAGGTTTACGATTCATTGCGTTTGGATTATTGAAAGCTTGAACATCCAGGTTATTTTTATATATTTTTTTGTTTTGGTGGACTGGTTTTTTTCACAGCCACAGAGTGTTTTTGAACTCAGTATAATGATGTTTTTGATGTTTGATTCAAAAACATCTGGTCTCTGTTTTCTGATTGATTTTAAAATGAGCATTTTTCTGTTTTTGGCTCTGGTGTGGTCAGATAATGACTGGTTATGTACCCATGGTATATTGGCATGTTGTCCTGTTGAAGATTTACAGAGTGAACAGTTTGCATAAAGACCACCTTGAAAATTAGGCGGCGTGTCTTGTTGGGAATTGAAGCAACCCCCTTACTTTTGCATCTGATGGTGGGCAATGGTGTGATTTCATAAAGATTGATTCTCTCTCTCTTTTAGTTAAAAGAAAAGAAAAAAGTAAAATTCCTTTTGCAAACAACTGGTCACAAAGCTTTGTGCCAAGCGAGTCTCATAGCACTCCATGACATGGTCACGATCTGTGACCGAAAGAACGAGATTGCGGATACAGGCGGCAGAAATGAGCTTCCTCCGAAGGCTGGCTGGCCTCTCCCTTAGAGATAGGGTGAGAAGTTCGGCCATCTGGGAGGGGCTCAGAGTAGAGCAGCTGCTGCTCCACATCGAAAGGAGCCAGCTGAGGTGGTTCGGGCATCTGACAAGGATGCCTCCTGGGTGCCTCCTGGGTGAGGTGTTCCAGGCATGTCCCACCGGGAGGAGGCCCCGGGGCAGACCCAGGACACGCTGGAGAGATTATACCTCTCGGCTGGCCTGGGAACGCCTTGGTGTTCCCCCGGACAAGCTGGAGGTGGTGGATGGAGAGAGGGAGGTCTGGGCTTCTCTGCTTGGGCTGCTGCCTCTGCGACCCAGCCCTGGATAAGCAGAAGAAAATGGATGGATGGATGATTTGCCATAAAAAAAACACAAAAACAAAAAGGAGTTAAAATTGGTAAAAGTACCAAAAAGCACCAAAAAGGCTGGTTAAACAATTTTTAAAAAAAATCCAATAATTATTGAATAAATAGAAACTTAATATGAACAAGTTTTATTAGTATTACCGGTGCTGATGGGTGATGACAGAACCATCTTATCTCTGTGGTCGAGTAACATCCCTTTCAAAAAATTCACTGCTCTGCTTGTGTGCATGCTGCTTCTCATTCTAGCTTTCCACTGTTTTCTCATCTACTTTTAGCTCTTTTTATGTGTACATGACTCAAAATGTTAACTCACTCTGTGACAGAGTGACATATGTACATCTGTCCATCTCATTCCAGTGATTGCCAGTGAACAACTAAATTGCAGCTTGTGGCAGTGAAATAATGCTGCAAGGTGGTAATTCAGTTAAACACAGCTGTTGCATTTCTGACGTGAGGTGAGAAGTAACTGAAGTGTTGTGTTTTGTGTCAGTAAGTCAGTGGCTAAAACACCAACACTGTCAGACTAGATTGGACTCACTCAAAGATTTGATTGGGTTCTTCAACGGACCGCGCTTCGGTGCGGTCTCCTTCCCTGCCTCCTTTATACTCCTAGTACAGTCCATTCCCCCTCAGTTCCTCCCAGGCAGGCTTTGCTCATACCACACTTCAACACAGAAGAACTGGCCAGTGGATTAATGCTAAGCTGGTAATTCCTATCAAACAATTACCTTGTTTTCCCCATGGAGAGTGGATGCAGAGCCGCCGGCGGTAGCGACAAAACTCTCGGTCCCGGCAGACGATAACAGTGTTTTCTGGCTGAAACTTCAGACGTTGTGGGATCTGCCCATCCTAGGCCGTCTGCCGGATGTCTCCTGGGATACTGCAAAACACACATCAAACACAACCGGCTGTTCGCTTGGTAAATACAAAACAGAATAAATATTAGATGGTCACATGACGCAGCTGTAGTGATTTGTTGAAAGTGCTTGTAGTGTTTGAGGTGGCCACTACAGTGGCCTGCAAAAATTTATCACAACCACTGTGGCAGTATACCTTATGGTGTCATTAATAATAATAATTGAATACATAATATATTAATGCTTAGAAATCCACCAGAACTCCCACCCCTCCCCCTTTTTAAGGAGTTACTGCATTTAAATTGGGAATCAACGTTTAAGGGTCTTTCCGTCTTTACTTCCTTCCAGAATGGAAGTGGTTGAATGAGACCCTAGAACTGAAATGACTGCCACAAACTGCCCTCCAAAAATTGCTAATAGTATTGAATGTTGGCATACTGGTTGGGAAGACTCCCCCAGCTCTTTTGCACCTCAAGCACTCAAGAGCCACCGATGGGTCAAAGTTAAGAGTCGGTTACTCAAATAACCACAAGTTTAAAAATGAAGTCTAATTCCTTGATTCTTGCTGATGATGTCATTTTTCTGTCCACTAGTGGATTTTATATTAAAGTTTTTTAAACTTTTGGGGACATTTAAAAAAAAATATTGACACAAATTGCCACAGATGATCTTCAAACTGGTAGCAAGATCCAGAGCAGAGGAATCTGACAGGCTCTACCTCACATTTTACTGTAAAGACTCGGTGAACTGCCACTAAGCCTGCACTCTATGAGCTATGAGGGCGCTGGTGCTATGATGTATCTGAGCTTGGTCAAGTGGAGCAATTTTCATTTTGTATTTTTCAGGAAACCACTGAACCACTTTCTTCTTCTTGCTTGTACTTATGATGCAGCATTTTGGATCAACTAACAGCTTTTCAGGGACTTTTTAGGACAGTCTCTTATCAAGGAATTGTAGTAGCCCAGCCTGTAGGTAGCAGCACTTACAGGTGTGTTGGCAATATTGTGTTGGTTAATAAAAGGAGTCCTGGAGTGTTGTTCTGTGTGTGAGACAATATATCATGGTCAAAGCTAACTCCACACTGCCTGACAGTAGCTCTGCAGGACCAAGGTAATGACATCCAGAGCAGCATCTTCAGGGTACGATGGACTGACTCACAAATATAAGCTTGTATTTATGTTGTGTTATGTCTGCTCGGTGTAACATGGGAAATTGGTTGGCATTGCTGGCATGTTTGCAATGTTCAGGTGCCACAGTTGTCTATACAGAAAAATTGATCAAATCCACAAACACACACACACACACACACACACACACACACACACACACATTGAACATTATATAACAACCTATTAACTATGTGAAAGCTGTGCATTTGAGCATTGCTACAACAGCTGCAGCTGTCTCAGTTTGCAAGTCATAACAGCAATATTTCAGGATATGAACACCGTGATGGAATATTAATACGAAGGTAAGAAATAAAACTCTGTCACCTTGAGTTATGTCTACGCATCAGACTGTCTGTCTTCGATGTGCTGTAAACACGATTGTCTGACTCAAGCGCAAAATAATTTCAGAACTTATTTTTCCTTCGCCCAGAAGTCCCAGTGAAACTTTCTAACAACATAACAAATGAATACATTCGTTGTTTTTTTTAAATACCCACATGAATGACTAACACTTGTATATTCACTCACTTTGAGCTATTTCCTCGTCTTATATTAACACATTTGTAAACAACAGCCTTCAGGTACCAAATCATTCCGATAATAAATGTCTCTCTAAGCGCTCCTTTGTTGAAGATGACGACTCATTTTTCACGTGCTGCTTTCTCCTCATTAATATCGGCGATCATCACAGAGGCGAAGCTGCTGTTTTCCTTCTCTTGAGCGTTATTGTCATTTCTCAGTGTCGTAGCATCTCCCCTCGCTGACTCCTTTACCATCTTATCTAAGCGGCCTCCTCCAGCCCACGGCCTCCTCCTGGCCGCCTTCCATGATGCCGATCACTGGATCTGTCTGTCAGCAGAATACAGACTGATTAATGCTTTCACTGCGACCATTAATAAAACTGCAGAGAGGTTGCTCAAATTGAGAGGTACAGCTCGGGCTGCACTGAACCAAATGAGGACATGCAGAGGGAAATGTGGAATTATTTGTGTGTGTTTAGAGTTTGAAAAGTGGTCTCTCTCTCTCTCTCTCTCAGTTGACAATCAATGATGTAGCTTGCTTCAGTGGAAAATGCAAACAGTACTCTCGGTTATTTATGTTAGAGGTGGAGACTGGCGTGCAGCCACAATAATTCAGATTATATTTAATGCCCTTACCTGACTTGTGTGACAGTTGCTGTTCTTGTGCTTTGATCTTGATTTTCTGCACAGCAACAGAATCATTGTGGTGTGGTGATAAAGTGCCGGTGTCTAGGCCAGTGGCACCCGCAGTGATCCACAGGCACTCTGCTGGACACACCCTGACTACTCCACTGGTTTGTCTCATCCATCTCTCCTCCTCTCATAAAGCAACAGATTCCAACACTGCAATCGTTTCTTCTGGGAGTCAAGAGAAGAGGATGCACTTCTGTGAAGCATTTCTGACTCATAGTGTGGCTCTACTGCTCTGGTGTGTAGTAGGCTACACACAGTTTCGGGTGGGTTTGCATCTTGGTGAAAAGTAGGCTACTAAGTGATAAAACTGGTGTTAATTCTACTTGCAGATTTTTTGTCTCCTGTGAAATGTCACAGTGTGGCTGTGTACTGCATTACTTGCATTTAACTCTCTTTGAGTCCTGGGCTGACTGCACTCAGACACTTAACCAAATTATAAAAAATAGTCACTGCATTTTTACTAAATTGTGTCCAGACTACTGTTTTGAAGCCTTGAATTTGTCATTGCTTTCTGAAGAGTAGACTTTGAGAGTTTTTAACTCTTTAACAGTTGTGCTAACTAGCTCAGTTAGCAAGGAATGTACTTTATTGTGTTATGAGACGGGATGCAAATTTGGTTAGCAAAACACAGATTTAAAAAAGAAGAACTTACTGGAGGAATCTGGCTTATTACAGCAAACAAATACTGAATCAGACAAAAAGAAGTGTGCGGTATTAGCTTTACAGTGAACTTAGGCTTCCCTAATGTATGCCATAGGTAAGCTGTTATTGCTGTTATCTGAAACCCTGTGTCTTAACCTGACACACATGCACCTAGAAATCTAACTACATGTAACTTTACACAGCTAGCACAAGCTGGCAGCGGTGTCTTCGACATAGGTTATGTCATCCACTTACATTCACAAATGTGTCTTTCATCAAAGAGGGGTTTCACCTGTCTAGCGTGGAATTTATGGTTTAGCAGAGGTAGCAGATTCACAGTCCACTGGCATAGTGGACTATAAATAGACATAATAATAAAAGATTATGGGAAATCCTGAACAGTGTTATAAAACGTGGGACTGGACAAAAGAACTGTCCCAAGTATTTCATTTGTAATGACCATGAAGAATACAATATGGATGTTGTGGCAAATAGTCTCAATGAATTCTTTGTAACTGCTGGACCAAATTTAGCAAGAACAATCACTCATCCTGGGAAAGCACAGGAAAAACCCGATACACTGATTGACAGAAATCCATATTCTATGTTTCTCACAGCCGTTGATGAAAATGAAGTTTTTGAAATTGTCAAAAAATGTAAAAATCAGAAATCTTTGGATTGTAATGATATTGATATGATAGTGGTTAAAAGAGTCATTGAGGCTATTATAAAACCATTTACATACATCTGTAATTTATCATTTCAAACTGGTCGATTTCCAGACAGAATGAAAATAGCAAAAGTTATACCTCTATACAAACCTGGAAACAAACACCATTTCACAAACTACAGGCCTGTCTCTTCACTACCTCAATTCTCAAAAGTTCTTGAAAAACTGTTTAAAAACAGACTGGAACAATTTATAGATAAACATAAACTACTCACTGAGAGTCAGTACGGATTCAGATCAAGCAGATCAACATCACCGGCACTATTAGATTCAATAGAATACATCACAAATTCCATAGACAAAAAGCAATATGTGGCTGGGTTATTCATAGACTTGACAAAGGCATTTGACACTACAGCTCATGATATATTAATAGGAAAACTGGAACGTTATGGTGTCAGAGGGGTAGTTTTAGATTGGGTCCAGAGTTATTTAGGTGACAGGAAGCAGTTTGTGAAATTAAATGGTGGTTGCTCCTTATGTGTGGACATTGCTTGTTGACATTGCAAGTGTCCAAAGTATTAAAAATGGTTCTCTTTGCTGACGATACAAACATTTTCTGCTCTGGTGATGATCTGCAGAATTTACTGGAGGATATGAAATAAGTAAAGTGAAGTTCTGGCTTGATAAAAACAAATTATCATTAAATTTGAATAAATCTAAACTTATGCTATTTGGAAATAGTAGTTTAAATACAAATGCAAAGATTCAAATAAATGGCGTTGATATTGAAAGAGTCAGTGAAAATACATTTCTGGGGGTAATAACAGATGAAACACTTAACTGGAGAGCTCACGTAAGATATATTCATTCCAAAGTATCACGTAGCATTGCAATACTCAACAAGGCAAAGCAGGTATTTGGCAGAACATCACTTCATATTCTCTACTGTTCACTGGTTTCACCATACTTAAGCTATTGTGCAGAGGTCTGGGGCAACAACTATAAAACCATATTACATTCACTTTTTACTCTTCAAAAAAAAGCAATTCGAATCATCCACAATGCAGGTTACAGGAACATACAAACTCACTATTTTTGCAGTCTGAAATATTGAAAATTGATGATCTAGTGAAATTCCAAACAGCACAAATTCTATTCAAAGCAAAAAATAAAGAACTGCCAGGTAATATTCAGAGTATGTTTTTTTTGAAAGAAGGAAGTTATAATTTAAGGGGTTTTTGTAACTTCAAAACAATGAAGGTACGTACTACAAGAAAAGGCTTTTGTGTTTCTGTTCATGGAGTGAAACTATGGAACAGTCTGAATATGGAGTTAAAGCAATGTCCAAACATAAAACTGTTCAAAAAGAGTTATAAAAATATGATCTTCTCAAACTATAAAGAAAAGGAAAATATTTAAATTAAGTGAATGTCTCTATTTAAAAAAAAAAAAAAATCATGATGTGATGTGATATTATAGTATATAGTATATCAGAAATCTGTTCACTATTTTTATTACAAATTATATCAAGGAAGCTGACTAAATATTAACTGATAATTTATGGCAAAGGGGTGGGATTAAATAAGTGTTTACTTCTTCCCACTCCCTTTCAACATGTAAATTAATCTGAACATTTTTTTGTGTGTAGTATTTTTTCTCTCTCTTATTTTCTTTTCTAAATGTACCTGTATATTGTTCACATGTTGAAATTAATTACCAATCAATCAATCAATCAATCAATCATTATGTGACCGTCCTGGCTACCTGCAAAGAGCTCTGTTGTCAGATGGAGGCAGTGTACAAAGTATATGGTATAACCAGTGTGTGATACACTTTTACATGTTCTGTTGGTCCATCAGCTAGCCATGGAGAGGAGTGAAATCATACCCATTCCCCTGTTAGATCCAAAATGTGTGTAGCATACTGACACATTTGTGAGACAATAATTTAAGCCATGCTCCTGTTTAGTTCTCCAAAAATCCGAACTGCGCACTGCTACATGCGATTATGTATGCGTCTGCACATCTTGGTTGGTTAACTAGTAGGCTGGAATAGGGAAGGGAGCGACAGCGGAGTACACAGCGATTTTAAGTTAAACAAATACACCATGAAAAGCTTGTTGTTGTTTAACATTCGGTTTCACTTCAGTTCTTTGTATGGTATAACTTAACTCAATAGCATAAAAGAGAGTAAGAGTGGCCCAGAGATTTGTTGTACCTTATACTTTGTCCATTGCCTCTATCTGACAACAGAGCGGCTGCAACAGGACTGCCAACCGACCACAAACGCGCCTACCCTGCTGAACCATAAATGCTGGTTCGTGGGGAAATGATCTGCCAGTGGCAGCTTGGGACCATGTACCTGCAGAAAGCATCTGTTATCAAATGGGGGAAAATATATACTGGCTACTCTTGTTTGTGCTTTTGTTGATCCATTAGCAAGTTGTGGAGAAAAATGAAGTTCTGACATACAAAGTCTGTGGTTTCTATACTGTTTAAAAAAAAAAAAAATCTTTCATGTTTTAATTTTTTTTTCATTCTTTTCTCATTCCTGGTGAATTTAACTGTTGGATTCAGATGATGCACAGTGTCATGCACATCATGCAATGTGCAGCTTTTGGTGACTTCTGGAGGTTGGAGAGCAGTGTACTTTATTCCTTAGACATTGATTATTTGGCATTCTGAACTAATCCTGTTTACATTAACTTCACTTTTCAAACTTGGAGTTTAGTGGGTGGTTTTAATTGAAGGTTGCTGACAAGTTTGTAAGCCTATAGCAAGAAGGACAAGATCACAAACTGTCTGCTTACTCATTCATGTGTATTTTATAAAAGACACAATCAGGTTGGATTGCTGTATGGGAGTAAAAATTGTTATGCCTGTGCACCATTATTACTATTGTCCCCGAAGAGGCTAGATAATCCTCTAAATCCTTGAAAATTACTGTCACTACATAGACTGTGCACTATAAATCCACAGTCTGATATGTCATTCAGTATATTTATGTGTTTTATTGTTGGACCAAAATTGGTATTACGGGACACAGAAAAATGAGCATTATGCCAGCCCTTCAGTCTTTGGCAACACTGATACATTTTAGCCAAATAAATTGTAGTGTTAGTTTCATTTTCTTCGCTTGTGTTGATACACAGCCTTACCCATTGATGCTCAAATAGTTTTGGTCCATATTGCTGCCATCCAGCTGTCATCCAGGAGATAGTGTTGCAATGTAGGTCCCCACATTTATGAGTTCAATTCAATTTTCAGTTCAGTTTTATTTATATAATGGCAAATCACAACAACAGCTGCCTCGAGGCACTGTATATTGTAAGGTTAAGGCCCAACAAAAATACAAAGAAAACAGAGAAAACCCATATCACATATCTTATATTTGATGGGCAGCACAGTGGCGAGGTGATAAGCACTGTTGCCTCACAGCAAGAAGGTCCTGAGTTTGATTCTACCACCTGGCCGTGGCCTTTCTTCTCCCTGTGCTTGTGTGGGTTCTCTCCACGAACTCCAGCTTCCTCCCACAGTCCAAAGACATGCAGTTAGTGGGGTTAGGTTAACTGGAAAATCTAAATTGCCCATAGATGTGAACATGAGTGTGAATGGTTGTCTATCTCTCCATGTTAGCACTTCAACAGGCTGGAGTACCCATCCAGCGTGTACCCTGCCGCTCACCATATGGTAGCTGGGACAGGCTCCAGCCCCCCTATGACCTTGACAAGGACAAGCAACAAAGAATAGATATATTTATATGATATGACCTGCTTTGGCGACAGTGGGAAGGAAAAACTCCCTTTTAACAGGAAGAAACCTCCGGCAGAACCAGGCTCAGGGGCAGCCATCTGGCATGACCGGTTGGGGGTGAGGGGAGGAAGGCAGGTCAAAGACACGCTGTGGAAAAGAGCCAGAGATTAAAAATGAATATTGATTAAATGCAGAGTGGTGTATAAACACATAGTGAGTGAAAAAAAAACAGTGCATCATGGGCAGCCCCCGCAACCTAGACCTATTGCAGCATAACTAAGCGAGGTCACCTGATCCAGCAATAACAATGTGCTTTATCAAAAAGGAAAGTTTTAAGCCTAATCTTAAAAGTAGAAAGGGTTTCTGTCTCCTGAATCCAAACTGGGAGCTGGTTAACAGAAGAGGGGCCTGAAAGCTGAAGGCTCTGCATTTCAAACTGTGAACCTTAGGCAGCTCAAGAGCAAAGCACACATGTAGGCAGCTGGGTCGGGTGTGTGGAATAAAGAAAACAGCAACAGGGTGAATGACAACAGAAATCTTCTATTTTCAAGTTTCAACTAAACTCATTTCTTTCTTTCTAACAGTAGGATAGACTTCATTCCTGCTCTCATTTTCTTTAAGGTTTTGGTTTATAGGCTACTGTCAAAACAGGACAAATCACTGCTGAAGGGACTGAAAGCCTCACAACACACCCGTTACATGGAAAGGAGCCTTTTTTTTTTTACAGTAGTCCTTTTACATGGAGTGATAGGTTTACAGAGGTGTTACTTAGCACAATAATTATGACGTCCTAATTGACCTTTACTCATGTCAATTACTTCATCAAAACAGTTGCTCCAAAAAAGGTCTTTTAATTCTTATTTCCACTCAGTTTTTATGAGGTAAACAATGTGTTTTATCCTCACTTTCAACAAATGGCCAACCAACAGTTAAACCTTTGCAGATCACTACTCTCCTTTAAAACCATTTGAACGTTTTGTAATCTATTGTCAATGGAGATGTATGAGCTTAAGTTTGTTAGAGTTGCCCGAAAGCTTACATACCGAATAACTATGCCTTATGGACACATCATAATGTAAATATATTGTAATGCATATAGCTTTTATGTGTCATTTAGAATTATATACAGACAGCGGTGGAAATAATTATTTCACCCCTGGTGAATTTCTAAGTTTTCTCGCTTACAAGAAATGTCTTTATTTTTATGCTAGTTTCATTTTAATGGAGAGAGTGACAGAATGTCAACCATATATCCAGAACCCCCCCACACATTATATAAAAGTTAGGATCTGCATGCCATTGAGTGAGATAAGTACTTGGTGGAGAAGTCCTTGCTGCCAAACACTAAAGCAGGGGTCTCCAACTCCAGGCCTCGAGGGCCGGTGTCCTGCAGGTTTTAGAGGTGTCCTTGATCCAATACAGCTGATTTCAATGGCTAAATTACTTCCTCAACCTTTCTTGAAGTTCTCCAGAGGCCTGGTGATGAACTAATCGTTTGATTTAGGTGTGTAGACCCAGGGTGAGATCTAAAACCTGCAGGACACCGGCCCTCGAGGCCTGGAGTTCGACACCCCTGTTTTAATCTCTGTTCTTAACTGTGAGGATTGAATTCTTTGGGTCACAGCCAGGATTACTCTTCCTCCAAACATGGCAGGTCGAGTTAATGTCAAAGAGGTTGATTCTGGTGTCATCTGACCACATCACTTTCTCCCAAGCCTTCTCTGAATCTTTTAGATGATCGATGGCAAACTTAAGACGGGCTGATTCACAACATTTCTCATGATCCTCCTGAACCCATGAGGCAAGGTTTTGCATGGAGCTCTAGACCAACGACAACCGTTGGTTATTTTATATTTCTTCCATTTTCAAATAGTCATCGCATTCTCACCAAGCTTCTCCCATTCCAGCCTTGTACAGGTCAGAATGAGTTGATTCTGTGGACAGGTACGCTTTACACATAATGGGCTGAGATTGGGAATATCTCTGAGTGACTGATTTATTCTGTGTGCAACATGGGTACACAGCCAGTCTTTGGGAGCCACAATTCTGGCTGTGTTGTAGGGGAACAAATACATACAAATTCATTTCGTAAGTTTTATGTAATTATATTAGCTTTTTCTTTCTGGCTTTACCATAAAAATTCAGACTGTCACTTTTGTTGTCGATGAGCAAACATATTGCATGGCAGTGTGAATGTTAGATTGAAAGCACTTTGCTAGAAAAAGCAGAGAGAAAAATGTTTGTGTGAATGAGGTCTATCGTATAAAGCGATTTGAGTGCTCAAGTAGAAAAGTGCTGTATTGGAACCATTTTTTTTTTTACCATTCGAGTACATGTTCATAAAACCAGTGTGAGAGGATTTAAACCTTGTGACATGGTGTGTTATCCTGCTGGAAGCCGCCATCAGAAGATGGTACACTGTGGTCCTAAAAGGATGGACATGGTCAGTAACAAAACATCAGTATCAGGCCCTCCAAGGTTTGGAGGCCTATCTCCACCTACCACCACTTCCCCTGCCGGTGGCGGACTCCCTCGGGTGTCGGTGCGTTGGTGGTTCTTTGTGTCTGGGGGTGGGCGTCCAGGTACACACCGGCTCACTCCTTGGCGGCCGCTTATCGGGGCCTGGGACCTGGGGCTCGCTCGGGCCCCTTCGGGGGTGGGGTGGCCCCGGCCTCTCGGCCTGGGGCTCGGTCACTCAGGCACAGCTGGCGGCCGGCGGAGCTCACGGGCGCGTGACTGCAACTCCCCCTGGCTTCTGCTCCGCGGCTGCTGAGTGAACCGTGATCTGGGACTCTCCTCAGCTCTTACTGGAACAGTGGCGCGGCTGCCCCTCTGTTGGTCTTCCATGGTTTCTTGTGTTCTGGGGGCCTCTGGATGTCTGGAGTTTTGATCTCCTCCATACCTGCTTCACACCCTGGAGGACGGGGCTGTGGCCCCCCCACACTCCCTAGCAGATCGTTACATGGAGAAACCTTTGGAATACAAGCGCGCTGATCCACACAGGTATGCACACGGGTGTTCACTGCTCTTAGACCCAAATTACACCTTTCTTGGCTGCTACTTCGAAGCACATCTGTCCTGCGTGCTGCACAACAACATTGAATATTTAGTATTTACTGCTGTTTACACTTAGCTAGATTAATGCGATGGTGTTGTGTTTAGTATGTTGCTTTGTTTTTTTTTTTTGTTTTGTTTTGCTTGTTTTCTATTCTTCTCTCAACAGGTGATCCAGGAGATTTTTATTTTTTTTCTCCCCCCCTTTCTCACTGTCCCTCTCCCCTTCTGTTTTTCCTTTCCTTCCTCTTTCTTTCTCCCTTTCCTATCTCTCACTGATGTCTGTCCCGTCTGTAACATCTGAAAATAAAATATAATAAATAATAAAAACAAAGATCGACCAAATGGACCAATACGGCAATGCCACGATGATCCATTTGGCAAAGTAAATCCATTGGGTATCCTTGTTGGTCTTCAGACAACAATTCTGATGGCTAAAGAACCAAATGGGACAGGCGAGAGAAAAAAAACAAACAAAAAAAAAAACATCAGTATTTTCATGTTGGTTCCACCAAATTCTGATCAAGACTTATCAGACCCGGGACCAGTTTTCTGATTTTCTCTTGCCCAGTTTTGGTGACCCGCTTGGGAATTGTAGCCTCAGTCTCCAGTTCTTAGGTGACAGGAACAGCACCAAGTGTGGTCTTCTGCTTGGGTAGCTCATCTGCTTCATGTTTGGTATTTAGAGATGCTCTTCTGCATAGGCAAGGCAAGGCAAGTTTATTTGTATAGCACAATTCAACAACAAGGTGATTCAAAGTGCTTTACAGAGACATTAGAAACAAAAACAAATAAAAAGCATGATTTAAAATTGATTAAAACAAGCAAATAAACTAACTAACTAATTAACAAACAAACAAACAAACAAAACAGTATATAAAATCAAAACAGATAAAATCAGAACAGTAGATAAAATCAGTAGTTAAATGTAAGTTTTGAAATTTAAGCTTAAAAGTGTGGATTTGGTGCTTTATTCAAATGCAGCTGAGAACAGGTGAGTCTTCAACCTGGATTTAAATAAACTCAGTGTTTCAGCTGATCTGAGGCTTTCTGGGAGTTTGTTCCAGATATAAGGAGCATAAAAGCTGAATGCAGCTTCTCCGTGTCTGGTTCTGACTCTGGGAACTGATAAAAGACTGGATCCAGATGACCTGAGGGATCTGGAAGGTTCATACTGGGTCAGGAGGTCACTGATGTATTTTGGTCCTAAACCATTCAGAGCTTTATAGACCAGCATCAGAACTTTAAAGTCTATCCTCTGATGGACAGGCAGCCAGTGTAAAGACCTCAGAGCTGGACTGATGTGGTCCACTTTTTTGGTCTTAGTGAGGACTCGAGCAGCAGAGTTCTGAATGAGCTGTAGTTGTCTGACTGATTTTTTAGGTAGACCTGTAAAGATGCTGTTACAGTAATCAAGCCTACTAAAGATGAATGCATGGACTAGTTTTTCCAGGTCCTGTTGAGACATCAGATCTTTTATCCTTGAAATATTCTTGAGGTGATAGTAAGCTGACTTTGTTATTGTCTTAATGTGTTTCTCTAAGTTTAGGTCTGCATCCATCACTACACCCAAATTTCTCGCCTGGTTTGTGGTTTTTAGATGTATAGATTGAAGTTCTCTGGTGACCTGTAATCGTTTTTCTTTGGCGCCAAAGACTATTACCTCAGTTTTGTTTTTGTTTAGCTGGAGAAAATTGTGGCACAACCAGTCATTGATTTCCTCAATGGATTTACCAAGAGCCTGTACAGGGCCTCGGTCTCCTGGTGACATTGTGATATATATTTGTGTGTCATCTGCATAGCTGTGATAGTTTATTTTGTTGTTGTTTATAATCTGTGCCAGTGGGAGCATGTAAATGTTAAACAGAAGGGGTCCCAAGATGGAACCTTGGGGAACTCCACATGTGATACTTGTCTGCTCAGATGTGAAGTTACCTATTGATACAAAGTATTTCCTGTTTTCTACGTATGTTTTGAACCAGTTTAGTACAGTTCCTGAAAGACCTGTCCAGTTCTCCAGTCGTTTGAGTAATATGTTGTGGTCAACTGTATCAAATGCTGCACTGAGATCCAGTAAAACTAGGACTGACATTTTTCCACTGTCTGTATTCAGACATATGTCATTAAACACTTTGGTCAGAGCGGTTTCAGTGCTGTGGTTCTGTCTAAAACCTGACTGGAAGGCATCGTAGCAATTATTCTGTTTTAAGAAGTAACTGAGCTGTTGAGAAACTGCTTTTTCAATGATCTTACTTAAAAATGGGAGATTTGAGATCGGCCTGTAGTTGTTCATTTGTGTCTTGTCAAGATTGTCCTTTTTCAGTATAGGTTTGATTACAGCAGTTTTTAGTGATTCTGGAAACACACCTGATAATAAAGAAAAGTTGACGATCTGTAACAGGTCTGACTCCAAAGTCTTTGAGACCTTTTTGAAAAAACTTGTTGGCAGGACATCTAAACAGCAAGAGGAGGAGTTCAGTTGACCTAAGATGTCCTCCAGGTCTTTGCTGTTAATAGGTTGAAACTGTTTCATGGTGTTTAAACAGTTTTTTGGTGGACACAGTACATATCCTGGATCTGCTGTTGATGTACCAATTGCTTGTCTAATTTTTTGGATTTTTTCTGTGAAGAATTTGGCAAAGTCATTGCAGGCCATGGTCGAATGAAGTTCAGCTGCCACTGACACAGGAGGGTTTGTTAGCCTGTCAACTGTAGAAAATAAGACCCGAGCATTATGACTGTTTTTAGTGATGATGTCAGAGAAGTAGGACCTCCTTGCACTCCTCAGTTGTAAATTATAATTGTGAAGTTTCTCTTTATAAATGTCATAATGAACCTGGAGGTTTGTTTTTCTCCATCTGCGCTCAGCTTTCCTACACTCTCTTTTTTCATTTTTCACCAGTGTGGAGTTTCTCCATGGAGACTTTTTCCTTCCAGAGATAACCTTCACCTTAATGGGAGCAATAGTGTCCATTACATTTAACATGTTAGCATTGAAGCTATTGACGAGCTCATTGACTGACCCTCTGGACAGGTCAGGTGTTAATGGGAAGACCTGGTTAAAAATTGCACTACTGTGTTCAGTTATACACCGTTTTGTGATCACTGCTGTTGATATATTTGTGTGGGCTGAGATTTTACTTTCAAAGAAAACACAGTAATGATCAGACACGCCCACATCAGACACAGTAACCTTTGAAATGCTCAGGCCTTTGGAGATCAGTAGGTCAAGAGTGTGTCCTCTATTATGTGTGGCCTCTGTTACATGCTGAGTCAGCCCAAAGTTGCCCAGAGTGTTACTCAGGTCTTTAGTCCCTTTGTCCTGAGGGTTGTCCACATGAATGTTAAAATCCCCAACAATAATTACACAGTCAAAATCAACACAGATCACAGACAGCAGTTCACTGAGGTCATTAAAAAAGTCTGTGCAGTATTTGGGAGGCCTGTAAACATTAAGAAACACAACTTTGGATGGGGCTTTCAGCTGTAAAGCCACATATTCAAAAGACTGAAAACTTCCAGGAGATAGCTGCTTACATTGAAATGATTCATTAAATAAGACAGCAACCCCTCCTCCTCTCCTGCTCGCCCTGACCTCACTGATAAAACTGTAGTTAGGAGGGGTCGTCTCGATGAGAACAGCTCCACTGTTACTTTGGTCCAACCAAGTTTCAGTTAAAAACATAAAATCAAGGCTGTGCTCAGTGATTAAATCATTAATTAAAAATGTTTTCCCAGCTAGAGATCTAACGTTTAATAAAGCCAACTTAAGTGTTTTAGAGGTATTACTTGTCCCCTCGTGTTTGGGAGCAGTCTGTGGCACACAAGGTATGTTTACTATGTTTAAAGATCTTTTAGAGTGCAGCTCTCTGTGTTTTGACCAGGCCACATGTCTCCTGTCACCTAAAAGTACAGAAATTTTAAAACCTTCTAGTAAACAGGGTCCCAGCTTCTCCTGGGAAAAGTCATCACTGCCATAATCCTCACAGCCCCGACCCTTCACACATCACGCATCAGACTGCGGAGACAGGGCATGAAGAGGAACTAAGGGGGGCGAGGCTGGGCAATGTGACTTCGATTGCTCTGTTGAGGGTGGGGCTCGATGGCGAACCTTTGGCCGCTCTGGTGGGGGGTTTATGGGGGACAAAAAGGGATTGGGACGGGGGGTAGATCTGAGCCCAGCATTGACCCGCTCCATCATCTCCTCAGTGAATTTCAGGTGTGGGGAGGAGGGAGAAAGGGAGGGGGAGGAGGGTGATGGCCTGTCAGGGGTTTGGGGGACTGGGGAAGGTCGTGGTCCCTTGTCCTGGTCGTTGGTGTTGTTGAGAGAGTTGGAGGCAAATAGGGACCCCTCTTCTTGCCTTAGATGTCTCTCCTTTCTGAGGCTCTTCCTCAGATGCCATGGATGTCTCTCCTTTCTGAGGCTCTTCCCGGGTGGGGGCAAATGGAGCTCCTCCTCAAGGTTTCTGCTGGGCTTTGTCTGTTCTTGGAGTACTGTTTGTTCCTCTTTATGAGATAACTCCTCGTTTATCTCAGCCTTGGCACCAAGCACGGATGGATGACGTATGGAATAAAACAAGTTGGAGGTGAACAGTTTCACCCCTGACTTGTTAAAATTAAATCCATTTGCTTCGAACAGATGCCTGCGTTCCCAAAAAATATTAAAGTTGTCGATAAAGTGCACTGAGTGGTCAGCACATGCTGATATAAGCCATTTATTCAGTGTAAACAACCTTAGATGTAACAAATAGTTGCCTTCCTATCAGCTCAAAGCAGTTTGACCGTTCTCCTCTCACATCAACAGGCAGTTTGCTCAGTGACCTGCCAATCAATCACTTGATATTCTATTTTTCAGACCATATTCTGTAAACCCAAGAGAAAATCCAAGCACATCAACAGTTTCTGAAAGACTGTCTGCTGCGAACAATGCCCCTTTCAAAGCTGCTTAAATAACCTTCTTCCCTATTTTGACTTTGAACTTCAGCAGGTCATAAATGCATTGAGTTGCTGTCCAATGGTTCTTTTCCTGTTTGGTATAATTATTATAGTCTAACTAAAGCATCATTAGGACTTTGCATCAGGTTTTCCTACTTACAGAGCAGAATCTGGAAGTTCTTGTTTCATCTTTGACTTTTTGCTTACATTTCCTATTTGATAATATGAATTTCAGCTACTGGCAAGTAAAAAAAACCCCAAAAAACAAAAACCTATTAACTTTTTATGTTGGCATCAAGGTTTATTGTCCTTTGATAATGTACAATATACAAAAATATAGGGTACCAAAAATTCACAGTGTCTAAAAGGCAGTGATTACTATACATTTGTCTACATGACAGGTCTAACAGTACACCTGGTAAGTTGCATAGAAGGACACAGAGCCTCACATCGCAGGGGACAGAGCTCGAGATCGACCAGTCAGTTGAACGCCCGTCTGACCACAAGCTGAGTTTACATCAAAATGACATCTTTTTAAATTTCATATCGCCGTTATAAATGATCATTTCCAGCGTATGATACGTGGTACTCTCATTGGTGGGTTATTTTCATTCCGGGTTCATGTGACTCTGGAGATTTTGTGTTTGAGCAGCTGGGAAAGGTCACAAGTCACAAGCGGTCGGTCACGTTGTGGAGCTCTGTCCCCAAACAAACCTCATGGTTGGTGTGTACTTAGCTGCTGTACTTTTTTTCTCTTTAAACAACTATAAGGCTTTTTTTTAAACAAACAGTGTTAGCTATACAATATACAGATACATATACACAACTGTCTTCAAGGACATTAAATGGGTAGAAGGCTGTCGCTCCTATATACAGATAGAGCTCTCATCTCGTGCATGTACATTAGCTGAACTGAAAAGCATTGCTGGGTTAGCATTCATCGATCAGGCAATAATAATAAAATATAGCTGTGAGAATGCCCTTTATAAACCAAGCTTTGACTATAAATAACGTCCATTCCACCTCCGCACGGACCAGAGGTGTGATGCTTTAACTTACAATGATTAACATCTCAGACATGAAACAGGAAAAGGAAACAGTAGAATGCCTGCAACACAATGTGGAGAAGTGCACACACACGCACACACACGCACACTCATACACACGCTTTGCAGACGTCATAGTCATATGTATGAAAGCATTTACATTGTACAAAATACAGTAGGCTCTCTTTGCTCATTCAAGCACACTTACATTCAGACACGCATGCATCCCTTTTGATGTTCACTGGTAAACTTAGGCAAGCGTAATTCAGCAATTTTCTTTTCTCTTCAAGAGGGCCCAGATCGATATTTTTTGACATTCTTTGCAAAAACAATATAATTGAAATCCTTTTATTTTTTTTGTGTGTTAACATTTCATGTATCGAAGATGCAATGGTCACAAAGCCGAACAATCAAAAACAAAAGGAATGTGTTCATTCAGTGAAATGGAAATTAGAGAAACAAGAAATAATTAGTTATCTTATTTAACAAAATATTTCTTCCTATGCTACAGCTCATCTGAGCATAAAACAATTATCATCTTAGAAAAGCAAACATTAAAAAAAAAAAAAATGAACAAGTGACAATCTACTAGCTTATTCTACCATCATAGAAAACCCAATCCACTTGTTCAGCACACTGGCCATATTTGATATGACCACCGGGCTATTTAGCACTCAGCAGAATCGATGCATCCATTGGAGAATCAATTGGAGAATCAATCAATTCCTTTCCAGAAGTCTGTATTGTTCTTGAAAAGCAAAACAAAAAATAGAGGAAAAAAAAGTAGAAATAAAACAAATCTCGCCCCTGCCTTCTATTGCATACAGGCACCCACGGAATTCCCAAAGCTTTTACAGTTCAGAACGCTTCCAACGCTCCGTGCTTTGACTGTAGGAGTCGATATCCCTGCCCACTAAAGACAAGGGACTCGACTCATAAGCGGTATATTTCTCCTTCGACTGAGGATGATGTGAAGCGTAGTCAAACCCTAATCAACCCCAAACTTCTTATCTTTTCTGTCGTGTGAAATAGCAACAATGAAGGGCGTGGATCCCCCTCCCCCAAACAACCGAGCTGATATTGATCTCTAATTTACTCCAGCATTGACTTCATTGAGCTTTCTCTTTTTTACTGTTGTTCTCTTGCTTTGTGCTGTGTTGCAAGGACGTAGCTATACGTGCTTTTTGTTCTCTGTAACTGCTTTTGCTGTCGAGGGACTCGAAGTTCATTACAAGCTGAAAATGTGGTTTGTGATGGAGAGGCATAAAACGGTGACCCAGCTCCACAGAAATGTTTCTTCTTTTTAAATTTATTGTGTTCGTGTTAGCCTCTAGAAGTGCGGATGCTCAACCGACCCGGCATCGGCACTGAAGTGCGCGGTAATAACAATCTGTCTAAAGCCGTTACTCGTCCTCGTAGAGTTTTCCACTAGTTCTCTGCATGAAGCTGAGAGCTGACACTGCGTTATCCAGTCAGGCCTTTACAACAACACAGCCCCAGCTGCTTGCACAAGTTCCTGACTATAATAGGACAGGGGCATTCCTCTCCAATCCAGATCTCCTGATGGAAAGTTCCAAAAAGACCCTTAAAAACAAACGTGAAGAGGCTAGAAAGCAAAGACAGGGGGCGATGGTGATCAGAGGAACTTGGCCAAGCTCTGAAAAACACTTCAGTTCATGTCGGTTCAGTTATGTCACCATGGCATTGGGGGGTGGCGTCCGTTTGGGGCAGCGGGGTGGAGAGCCGGATTTGGGGCAGGTCTCAGCTATTGTTAGTGTGGTTGTAGGTCCTGCACGGTGATGGGGATGAGTTGGGCTGGTAGTCAAATTTGCCGAGCGCTGTGGGATAGTAGGTGGTGGTGTAGACGTTCGTCTGCTGGAGCGGTGTTGGGTAGAAATTGGATCTTTCATCTGGCAGCAGGTTGTTTTTATTCAGTGTCTGAAATAACACAGAAGGGAAGAAAGTCGCATTAAAATCATATGCACACTATGAAACACTATGCCAGCAGACAATATTTTATAAACATTAAACAGCCAAGTAAGCCATCCCCTTTATTTACCATCTTCATGCTAAGCTAAGCCAACTGTCTTTGTCTTTAGCCTCATAATTATTATACCCACATGAGTAATCTTATCTTCTAACTTGGTGAGGAAGTGAATGTGAATATATCCTCGAGTTGTTTGGCTGCCAAAGCAATAAAAATACTTCAGCATGTTTCCAATGCAAATGAGCTTGTCAAGTATTTTTTCCAAAATAAATGTTATTTTACTGAAGTACACTCGACTCTTATGCAGCTCAATCTGCTTCGTTACAGATACAGGCATCCACTTCTGGAAAATCCCTCATACATGTAGATCTGGAAAATAACGCAACACTGGAATATATTTTCAGTCACTTTCAGACCAAGTTTTGAGGATTCAATTATAGATGGAATTCTTGAGACAGAAATAGGGTTTTTGGCGTGGACAGTTTTGTTTTGCATTCCTCAGAGGTGCAGATAATATAGAAGTTAATCTTCCCTGCAGGTAAATAAAATACCTCCAGTAGCTTTGAGGTTATTGTGTGAGCGAAAGTGTATTCATAACCAAAGCAAACCAATTTAACAAATTTAATTTGGATCTTGTCAAGCATACTCAATGCTCTTAATATAGGAGATGGCGGGAATTCATTGGAGCTCTCAAATAAAAACAAGTCTAAAACCCACATTTTATTCTTATGCATTTGCTGAGTCTCTGGTAAAAGCCGACCATAAGGTGAAACACTTTCCAGGGGAAGCATTAGACTAATGTAATCCATCTGAACAGCTCTGGGGAGCAGGGCAGGAAGATAATCAGGTTAGAGTCAGTGAAATGCACAACAGTGGGCAACATAAACTGGCCTGGAGGAGAGGGAAGCCACTGCATAAACAGTGCCGTAGTGCTACATGGTGACATCGGATGCACATCCAGCAGAGTCTGGCTATCCCCTCTGGTCATTAAAGCTAATGAGTTCGGGCTCTCAACACCACGATGGCTGTCAGCAACACATCCACACAACCGCCAACAATAACAGTGAAGACAACAAGTATCGAGAGGCTGACACAATCAAAAAACACTGGGATGAGAAATAATTATTTGGCACCACGTTTGTTGATGATGAATGATGAATCTGCGCTTGGAAACACTGGCTGGCAAAAAAATAAGTTTTGTACAGACTTAAAATAGCTTTATAATACTATGATACTTCTATTTTAATATTACAGGCTTTTACTAAGAAGATAGTGAGCAAAGTGACCATCTTTACATATGCCATGATGCTTGTGAGGTGGACAGCCTAACCAAATTGTGGTCTGATGTGCACAGTAACCTCTAGAAACAGACAACATACTGTGCGAATATATAAAATCAGTGGCAAAAGGAATTATGTGTGTTATTTGCAGTCAGTTTGCAGTCTGGCAGGTAAACGGTCTGTGTGGAAAGGAGAAAAAAGGGCCTCTATTTGTCCAAATGTAACCCTGAAACACGAATTTAGCTTCTTCTTTTTTTAAAATTAGTTTTTAACATGCATCTTTAAGCAAAGACCAGCACATTCACAGCTAAAACGAAGATTATCTTAGCGCTGTTGCCAAGTGCTTTGTCAGAGGGGTCGTCTGATTGTTGGGGTCTTAACCTTACAATGTCAAGCGCTGGGGCAACTGTCATTAAACTGACGCTATATAATTAAAGTTGAGTTGAAATGAAATGTTATTAAAAAAGATATTTAGTGACAAACACCAACAGACTGCAAACACGAGGTTAATGTTAAAAAAGCATGGCCCAGTTTGAACCTCATCCCACAGGCCTTAAACTCAAAACTCTCACAGACTTATTTGACATCATCTGGTGAGTGCCTGGCTGCAATAGTAAAATGTGGATGGCCCAGTCCTTTGTGAGAGATATCATGACGTAACATAGATTTTCTTCTATGTGGGGGATTTTTTTTATGGCTGAAGCACTCGGGACCAAATCCCATCCAGCCTCTTTCCTTAAGGTGTCTACACTGCAAGATTTTGACAACCTTATAAGTTCATTACAGTCCACACTGTGTGACTTGGATCTAATCAACCTGGCTAGGACATCAAGTTTGATGCATGGAGACAGTATGATGAAAATACCTACTGAGGCGGTGCCAAGATGCATGGCTGTTACTCCTCCGTTATTTGTCTCCATGCTACGTCCCCCTTGGCGCAGTCATGATAACAGCTGAAGGACACATCACACAAACAAGCTTCTGCTGCCACAAGTCAACTGGATTTTATTCTTTGTTTGAATTACAAACATTTCATTTGGAACATTTTACTTCCATTACTCCATTTGCATTTTTTTCCACTAAAGGGCCAGCGTCAAAATGATTAGCGCGACATCGCCATGCTGCATTCCTGTTTGTAGAGTAGTAGTTGTAAGTTTGTCCGTGACAGCCCAAAACTGCATATTATACAGCCGCCTTCACGAGAAGGAGGAGGTGCAGATGCAATTGTTAAATGATCATTGTAGTATTTTTTTTTTAAATATAAATGAATCCTCTACGGTCATTCAGAGAGGCAGGAGGGAAGGACACCTAACCAGAATGTTTACGACAGATACAATTTCTGGTTTTGGAGTGAAAAATCAAACCTCCTAGTTTTGCTCAAGAAGAGTTTAAGATAATTTTTTCAGCTGTTTCTCAAAAGCATCTTGCAGAAACAGGAACAAGAAATGCAATAACAATATCCCAACTCAATCAGAGAGTAAAACAATTGAAGGATGCAAAATGTCACTAAAAGTCTACAGGCTTCTAAGGAAAACAGCTTCTTGACTTGCTGTAAATGTGAATGCACAGTAGACCGATAGTAGTGGGAGGTCGCAGGCTGACTAATGCTTTAGAAAGCTAATGAGCCCCATTCATAAGGGCTTGGTGCAGGTAGTAAAGCCATACAGACTCCGTATAGGAGCGAGAAGGAAGAGAAATTAACAGTAATTCATCTTCTGCGCGTACTGCACCATTGAGATAAATGAATTAATAAAAGCTCTAAATAAAACATGAATCACACCCACTGCCCTTGAATCCTTAATATTTACATTGTGTGCGTGTTTGTGTATTTGAATAACACCAAGTAAACAGCACTTTCATTTGTATTTCTGCATAATATTGTGTGCTTCACTTACCTTAAACTCCATTGGTGTGTACTTCTCATTCTTTGGCGTGGTATTGCCCTTGTAGTTGAGGTGGTTTGGGGTGGTGGGATGAATGATGGCAGACTCTTGAGAAGGCTTGTGGAAACGTTGACAGTACACATAGATCAGGAAAGATAGCAGCCCCGCCCCAAGGAAACAGGAAACACCAGTGGCAATTAGGTGGATGGAGGTAAATGCTGCAAAATAAAGATGACACACGGTGTTAGCAAAGCTTGAGTACATATTATTAGCTTGAAAAAGGACATTTTTCAATACCCATATTTACCATGTGTAATGCATTAAATTAACCCGTAAACTCTGAAATACCATGAAATAATTGCTCAGAAATTCACATTTTTTCAAACTAGAGTGTTCATTTACCTTGTTAAAAACTTCCCAAACTCATAAAGCCAAACCTGCTGCTTGGCTGCCATGGAAGGATCATCAGCTAATCCAGATAACCTGTGTCTTGCAGGCCATAAAAGCTGGCCCAGGTAAACTGCTCAGGTGCTCTCTTCCACTCCACCTGACTTTAACCTATTGGTGATCTGTTTCTTGGTTAGGTTATGTTTAATATATATATTTTAAATATTTAAGTAAACCTCTTGTGTGAAGGTGTGTGTCACCTACTTTGAACCAGTTTGTGGCAAATGGGGGCTCGTCCGGGATCTTTAGACCCATTGGTAAGATTGAACTTTGAGTCAGTGCTGACTTACTAACTTAGCTTTAGGTTTGCTAAATGCTTATGCAAGTTGAACTAAGTTCTGAGTACAGCTTAAAGTAGTAATGGTATTTAGCATTGTGAGGAGTATCTTAGGGAGTTCCACACAAGATAGAATTCTTTGGATCGGTTACAATAATTTAGGTATTCTGTGGTTGATGTTGGAAGAGAGTAGCAATAGCATAGTGCTTGGGTGTTAAACCCATGAATTTACAGTTTCATTGTGCTTTTGGTGAGTATAGCCACACAAGTCTCTGAGCCATGCATCTCTTTTGTAATGGTTCATCTCAATAGGAGACCAACCACGCTTTCTCTTTAGTGTGACAGCTTGTTGAAGACAATGTCTTGGGAGCATTTATCTGGTTTCCAGAAACTTGCTAGTTTGCTCTTTGGCACCGTTGTTTTTGGTGCATATGCATCTGTCTGAAGACTAGGGTTAAGATCAACTTGTATTAAAAAACTAGGACTAGGGAGCATAAACTCTGTGTCTAGTGCTTCACCAACATATTTGTCGTGTTGATTTGTGGCCTTACTGGACACATGGCTGGACCAGCCTTCTGGTGTAACTATCTGACAAAGTGTAACTGGTAAAATGTGTGAAGGGTAAGAGTTCCAAAGTTGAACTAGAATAGTGCTGTGAAATATTTAAACTTGGTAGTTTGGTCTGGTAGCTTTGTTGTAGACCCATTATCTGCTTTGCTTTGAGCTTTGTTGTAGCTTTGTTCCCCCTTTGTTGCCGTCTTGGCCATTTTGGTTAGTATTGACGTTTTTGCTTGGAGGAACCTTTTGGTGTGCTACTGTGGTTGACGCTCATACTTTAAATCCAGTGTTGTGTGGGGGGTGTATAGCTGCAGACTATATGGCAGCACTTGTGATGAGATCTGGTGCTCATTTAGGTACCAATGAGTAGACTTTCACTTGCTGTTAGGTTAACTGTTTCTTTTTCGTGTTGAACCTATTTGCAAAGATTTGCTTTCTGGGGCAGATACTACTTTCCCTTTCTGTATACCAGTTACACTATTAGAAATCTCCTGTAATTAGAACCCATTTTGCCTCGTATTCCTATAACCGCCAACATTCACTTTTACCTCCCACCACTTAATTTGTTCCTGTGGTAGGAAAATTGGATTTAGTAAGGGGGTGGATGTCAGCTCATTTGTGGGCCAGGTTGTGTGGAAGCCATTTTAATGTTGCCTTCTATTGTTGCTTTTTTGTTTTCTCGTTTCAGAATAATTTGCAGTGTCAACGCGGAATCGTGATTTTTAAGGAGGGTGATGTTAAGCCCCTCCCCCACTTATTAAAGCCCCGGTCTGCTGTTTTGCTGGCATGGGAGGATCGTCAGGTAACATAGGCCACCTGGGTCTTGCAGGATATAAAGGTTGGCCCAGGTGAACTAGTTAGTTGTGCAGGGAAATACTCGGACCATCCATCAGCAACCAAATCACTTAAATCACTGTTTTCCCCAATCAAATACTTCACAAGGTCATCTTTACTATGTCTTCATTCCTAAATGCACTGAGCTCCTGCCATGTGGTTGGTTGATTAGATATTTAAGTTAATGACCAGTTGAGGTGTACCCACTAAAGTTGCTCATAAGAATATAAAGCAAGACTGAAATACGACCGTCCAGGGTTCTTTTCCTGATGTATTTTGTTATCAGTGCAGTTAAAACATCTGTAGGACTTTTCTATCAGTAGGTATGAGGCCATTAAAAACATGAAACGAAAGAGTTGTCCTTCCTCCTCCTGACTGGCTGTTAGGAATTCTAACAGACTATAATAACACATATGAAATGGACATATAAATATATACAAATATAATGTATGAAAACACACATCATGGACAGACATCTGTGGAAACATACAGGGGGAAAGAAAAACCCTGAACATGCACAGGGAGATGAAGCGGAGGCAGCTGTTAATCCACTTACCTCCACAGTGTTGGTCCTTATCAAAACCAGATGCAGGGAGAATGACTGCAGAGAGGAGAGGAACACACAGTCAGACACACACATGCATGCACACACACACACACACACACACACACGCATTCCCTGGTGTAACAGCCTTCAGAACACAACAACAACTGGTTGCAACATCAGGGGAGTTGACACATGCTGAAAAAAGATGGTAAATGAAAAATTTAAATGTCTCCTCAATGATGCACAAACGGTCCATGGAGATTTTTTTGCTTTTAAAAATCAGGGTATTTCAAGAATTTCTAGAGGAAAATTGACTTGAGCGAGAAGCAACAGCCCCATTGAACTGAACCTGTCTAGATGCTGTGATAGAAACTAAGGGGCATGACAAACATTTACAGGTACAGCACGACCTTTCTACCAGCTCCACTCTCATTGAGCTTCTTCAAAGGAAGAGGAGGAGCAGGAAGGCCTGTGGCTTTCAGTTGTTAAATATTGCAGTTCCTCATTGGACTGAATTTCTTTTAAATTTTCAACTTCTTCACAGCTGCCTCCCTTGTGCAAGTGACCTTAACAAATCCATCCTTCGCCTCATTGAAATCTGCAATAAAATTAGATGTGATTTGCTGTTGTGACAACCCATTAATATTAATCGCCTTCGTCTGGACTCATTAGGGATTCTTAGCCTGGAGAGGCCTATGCTGGCAGGCCATGGAAGATCATTTCAGGAGAAACTTTCTGAAATCGGCATCAGCAAAACAAGGTGTGCCGAGGCCAGTTGGGTCAGCTGCTAACTTATTGCATTCACATGGACTTAATTATGGTTAATCAACATGAGCAAATGAGTTTTGTGCACAAAGAGGATGTCGACTACAAAGACACAAACAATATGTGCTTTTATTTATGGATATCTGTTTTAGGATGAAGACCGTGATGATGCTGATTCTGCGTACGTACAACCTGGACAAACAAACAAGTTATGGCTTTTGGAGCGAGCTGCCAGTGAAGATTTGGCAAATCAAAAATCTTGGCAAAATAAAATCCTGAAGTTGTGCCTCATATTAAGCTTGAGTAAACCCACAAATTGATGTCGAAGCACTAACATGATGGTGATACTGAAGATTGTTAGCCCTGGTTTTGGTTTGTGTAGTTGAGAATTGTTAGATAATAAACTGATCAGTTGCAGGGCAGAGTGCCAATATTATCATTTATCTAAAAGGGGACGTGGTATGCTTTTCTTATTTTATCTCATAAATGTGTATACTGTTGCTGTAGTAGATCACCAAAGCACAGAGGCCAAGTATACATAGGAAAAATCAGCATGACTGTAAACCATGCAAAGGTATTCTAATAACAGTCCAAGAATAAAAGTATGTAGTCGGAAATGAGCATAACAATTCTGAGACTTTCAGTCATGTCTAAGCAAAAGCTTTTGGCTGTAACACAGTTAGCATGCATACACTACACATCTTGGAGAGGTAACTCATTTTATCAACAGAAGAAAGCATGTCAGATGAATAACAGCAGCGCACTTAACAAAACCCCGAAAATAACATCAAAGCAGTGGAGAAACTTTAGAGATAAAGTCAAACGCAAAACAGGATGGAGAGCGATATATGTGAGAGGAGCCTTCCTTCTGCTCGAGAGACACTATTTGCAACCACACACACAACTGATCAACTAACTAATTACACGACTTCCATTCCATCTGCTCAGTTTGTAAATTATGACTTTTGTCTTCTCTAAAAAACATTAATAACTGCATAGACATGAGTAAGAGTAGCCCATATTACCAGTTGTTTCACACACCTGTTGGTACCAGTAGATCAAGCTGCAGTAGAAGACCTTTCAGGTTTGAGTGTGGGGTGGGCATTGTATTGATACAAGGACACCAAATATTGATATTCTGTTAAATGATTACCTTATTTAACAGAAGGGTTTGTCACAATGGGTCCAGTCATGTTTCACAAATCCCAGCACAGCTTAAAAATGACTTCCTACAACAGGTTCGTTTTTAAGTACAAGCATGAGCCACTTAGATATTTTGTCATTGAATACAAATAAGCCCTCTGACTATGACTTACATTTTTCCCCCACACTGACAACGCTTTCAGAGCACGTCAAAATGCTCCAAGTGTCTGAAAATATTGTCAGCCTCCTGGGGGTAACTATTAGTTGTGTTGTCATTCAGTTTTGTTGCCATTAAAATGACACAAAATGTACAAAATCTGAAAAAACAACAAAAAACAGACAAGGCTGAGCCACTAGAACAGCTAGCTGTTTGTGTACCCTCGCTTTGCACATCAAAAATGTGTGCTTACAACTTCCCATAAAACAGCATCATGGAGTTTTTGTGACAAAGGCAAGCTAAAGCCATGATGGAATAAGTGAAAAGCAGCGTGTTTGGTGACATTCGAGGACACAAAATAAAATACAGGCTGCTCCCTCAAAATCAGAGAAAAAGGAAGGACGCTCACAAGGAGCTCTTGAGAGGCCAACACTGAGCTCTGATGAAAATGTTGAAGGACGCTTCACGGTTACAGTATGCATCTGAGAGCTCACCGGGTATTTCATTGCAGTCTCTACGCTGAGTGCTGTTCCCCACACAGGGGGTGTTGCCCTGAGCACCACACACACGACTCCTCATCTGCAGGCCTGAGTCATCACAGGCCGACCACAGCGACCAGGCCATCCAGCCACCTAAACACAGGAAAAAAGAGCAATAAATAAAAACCCCAGCAACCACAAGGCCACATCAAGCTCACCCTCAGGCCTGGAAAGCAATGGGCCCACCCAAGCTGTAACCACCTGCGGGAACCTTTCACATTTCTGCACAGCCAAAAAAAGAAAAAGAAGAAAAAGAAAAAGACCCCAAACACACCAAAAGTGTTTGTGATGTAAACGGGATTGGAAGAGCAAACCAGAAGAGTTTGTTTAGTGCATAGCCGAGATGTTTGTCTCCCGAGCCAAGCTTTCGTGCTGTATCCCCGCAGCAGGCGACTGAGCAGTAAACAAAAGACTCCCACCAAAGAGGAAAGAGAAAATGCCCAACTTTCAACGCCTCCCTTTGAACCGTGCACTTGCTGCACTCTTTCGCTCCCTGTATTTAAAAGCACCAGAGTGGAGGGAGCACAGGCTACCACAAATGAAAACCTGATGAAAAGCTGGTTTGTTATTCAGCGTGCTCTCAAGTGTGCAGTTTTGGCAGAGAGAGCCTCAGTGGAGGCAGAAGGACAGGCCTTCTTTTACCTTTCCTATCAGGCGGACGCTCACCAACAAGCTGCTCTGCTCTCTGCTCCATTCGTTCTGCACAACCACCTAGACACATGAAACAAACTGACCAGCTCAAATGTGTGCAATAACCGTGTATCACTACAACCGGCTTTAATTGCTTCATTTATTCCCATTTATTTTTGTCACCCAGACGACCTGCGTGATCACACTGTAGAGTCGGAAAGAACAGCATCAGGCCTGCGGGCTGCTCGTTAGTATTCTGTCCTGACAGTCCTACCTGCTGTCCTCCATTACTGGTGGAGACTTTAATCAAATGACCTGCGACAGAGGCATCAAATATCCTCGTGACTGACAGCCAGCTTGCCTCTAATTACACATGCGGCGAGGTCGGCAGCACCAGGAAGACCCCAATAGATGACTGATGTTCGCCTGTCAATAAGCGAACAGATGAGGAGACAGATAGGGATCGAGAGAGACTGCCGGCAGCCTACTGGTGCGGGGTTAACAGAGATTGTTGGTCCGCATCAAACAGGAAAACATTAACCTGATAAAGGAGGCTGATTAGCATCTTGGCAAAGAGGGGGAAAGACAGAAAGTCATTTACCTTTCTTTGTCTGTAATTACCGAGGAGGCTGACTGTAAGCGTTACCCTCCGTGTGAATGACAGTCGGACTGATTTAAAAGGAAAAGCATCTGAAGAAGGTGACTGTTAAGAAGAAACGGCTGTTGAAATCTGACAGAAGTCATCTGCACTATAACACATCTGTCTACACTCACACATACACGTGAGCATCCCAGACAATGACTATTTGTCTGGGCCTGTTTTTGTTTGCCAGCAGACTAAACTGGTTATGGAAAATCAAGTGTGTGATCATGTATGAGTTGTATAGTTTTAATGTTTTCTTTGGGAACAGATGGTGATGGAGTTTTTATTATGAATGAATGATGAATTTTTATGAATTATTATGTCTATTTTTATGCTTGAGGACAACAGATGGAAATTAGCCCTTGGCTATAATCTGGTATGTTTCCATTCATGTAATTTTTTTTTTTACATTTATGTTCATTAACATGCACTGTCCTAAATAAATAAATAAAAAAATAAAATAAAGAAAGAACAGATGACAAATCACACGTTAGCGACAAAACAAGGCTGTTTGAAATGAAACCTTAGAATCAGAATCGGGATGAAACCTTATGAGTTCGGCAGGTGGACTTTTCCCCCCATCCTCCTGGATTAGCAGGCAGATCTCTCATGAATATTTCAATGTCCTTGTGGGAGCAGAGTAGAAGTAGACAGGGGGGGGGGGCTTGTTTTTATACATCTCACATATCATCACATGTGGGGAAAGCAAGGCTAACCTTCAAAGTAAAAGGGAAAAGAAGAATACTCAAACTTTTTTTTGTTCTTATTTAAGTCTTCTTCCCTTGTGTTTCTGTTATTTTAACTTTTAAGGTATAGATATGTTCTTAAACTAAATACATAAAACTTACCTGTAGTCATAGCTAGATTGTTTTATTTGTCCAGGTATTTAGGATTCCCGCCTCTTAGATGTTTTAACCTTAGCAATGAAACTGGACATAAGTCTGCGTAATCCACAAAGTTTGGCAGAACATCTGAATTTTACACGAGGCCACAGATCTGAAACAAAGGTGCAGCATGAACTGTTTTATATTCCACTTTCTTTTTGCTCTGTAAGGTCAGTTTAAAGTTAAGAGACTTAACGTAGTGCACCAATTGTTGTCTGGAAGCTATACCATACTCACCATCTTATCCTGGACAGACACTGTGTGATTTTTGGCCCATTTTGAGCCGATTTTTGAGTCGTGCGACCGTTTTGGCGATCGGCCCGATTTTGGCCTTCATCGTGCGTCGTGCATCGTGTAGTATATGTGGGGTAACAAGACGCGATTAACACCTCACGACCAGCTCCCGATCATCAATCGCTTGGTCGTGAGGGTGTCACCGCAGTTTCTCACACTGCGCACGCACAAACACAAATGTCAGCGAAAAAGACGGCGCAGCACGGCAGTGCAGCGTGTGATCTGGACACCAGCGATGGAGGCACAACTTGTAGAACTTTGGAAAGCTCATCCGAGCCTTTTCGATGTGGCCTCACAAAATTATCACGACCACAACAACCGTGAAAATAGTTGGATCTACACTGCTGCTCAATCACAGCTGCCTGACCAATGTTTTTCATTAGCAATTTAGCAAAGTTGATGGTGGTGGTGTGTCTGTGTGAGTGAAAGCCAGAGGGAGAGCAAGCAACATTATTTCTGTTATAACCTTCATTTTATGGACGCACAGTGTGAGCACTCAGGTCGCATCAGAGCATCTGGTCGTATAGTGTGAGACCCTGCATCGTGACCTGCAAACTTCTAACCCCTGCGAGTCAATCGTGCAGTTTGAGCAGGAGCTGAATCGCGCGACTGGAAAAAAAAAAAAAAAAATCGCACAGTGTCTGCCCAGCATTAGTCATGAATGCTAGATAAACACTGTATCACTTTTATTAAATAGATTGAGAGAAGTAATTATTTGATCTCCTGTTGACTTTGTTCATTTTTTGAGCAAACTTACAATCATTTTAAAAAGAGAAATAACATAAACCAAACATCCAGAAAAAGCACATTACATAAAAGTTAGAAATTGAATGCAATAGTGTGTCATTAAGTGGCTTAGTACTTGCAGGAAAGCACAGCAGTAAGTCATTTCTTGTAGCTTGTCATCAGGTTTGCACACATCTCCTTTATATTTCTTGGTTACTGCTTGGCAACTCGAAACTTCAGCTCTTAATTGTTATCAATCAGTTATAACCTGTAGAAGCCAGAATGGGTGGGTTGCACTTATTTCACTGTGACACGCAAATCAATTTTCAATTGTTTGATTTTTGTTTTGTATGTTTTGTCCACCTAATATTTTTTTTGTCTTCAGTCTTGATAAAGAAAGAGAAAGTACTTGCTACAGTATTTAAAGATGGAGTGCTCCAGTCTAGAGAAAGTTAATTGATATTTGAACTCAGCAGCCAAAAACAAAGGTTTCATTGCACCTGCAGAAAAAACAAACAACCTCTATGAAGCTGAAATAAAGTGCCAGGTCCTCCAATGGCCACTAAGACTTTGTTAAAGGTTAAGTAAGGGGCATGACTGCAACTTACTCAACCTTTATTAGCAGGTGAAACAAAGCAAGCAGCTGTAGCTGGCAACTCTCCGCTACAGCTCGCACCACCACTAATTAAATTCACTGAACTGCAAATATTTAACATGTCTTTTGCAAAAAAAAAGAAAGAGGAAAAAAGAAGTAATAAATAAATCTGTGAATTACAGACTGTTCAAGATATATTACTTAGCACAAGGCAGCAGATGCCTGTATCTGTGCATTGTAAGGATACAGTTTATGGATGCAGTTTGCTAAGGAAACTTGCCAGCCTCAGATGATCACTTAGGAATCCACCTGCTGGTCTAAATAAGGCAACTAACTTTGGCCTTTGAAAACAACATGGCCAAAATGCTAATGTTTCAACATGCAACGTCCGCTAACCAATGGATGATGCTGTGATGGCTATATCTATCTACACCCCACATTGACAAATTCACGATAGAGTGTTATCTATTCACAACTGGCCTATCTTATCAAAAGGTAACAAAACACACATTAAAACATAAGACCTTATCAGACAAATAACATTAAAGAAGATGAATTCAGCAACCCTCCAAAATAAATGACCCTCCTCCTGCAGCTCTCCCTTTCCTGCTCTAACCCCGTTCTATCAGATTCATATTTAGTATTTTGCTCTCTGGAGAAGGACCAATGTGTAATCTTTCAGCTGGAAGCAGCACAAACATAATTCCATTCATCTCCACAGTGAGCAGAAGCAATGTTCTTTTCTAATGCACTGCTTGTATTCAGGTGTGTAGCAAAGTGAAGCTGTGTGAAAGAAAAGCCAGGAGAGGTGCATGGGCCTTTGTCAGGCATGCTTGAGGATGGTTTATGATCGAAACGAGACCAGTGGCAGCAGAACTATCAATAATGAGCCTCCTGAAATCTGGCCAAATAATACAACATGGCTAAAATCCACAGAGAATAGCGAAGAAAATATGTTGGTTCTGTAAAATCCATCTCATAAAGCTTTTTAAGTAATATTACACACATACTGTCTACACCTGGGCATTCAAAACCTCAGATTGATTAAATAAGATATCCATATGTACCACAACATCAGTGGATCTCTTTTCAAAGCTTTCTGGAGGGGTTGCCATGGTACTGCGAGTTCCAGCAGCACAGCAGGAAATGGCACGGTGGGAGGATGGGTTGTTTTCTGTTTATCTTCTCACATATCTAAGACCTGGTTTATTCATTAGGAAAAGATGAAAGAAGCAATTTAGCAAAGGGGACGACACAGAAATTACACGGTGTGGGAGATGATTGCCTGCCCGAAGGTGTGATAAAAGCACCTGAGCAGTGGTGACACGGCAGAACAAGACTTTGAATTTCTATGTGACCTTACCATCGCAAGGGTGTGTGTTGCATAGGGCTTCCTCGGTGTGTAGTCCTATGCAAATGTCTCCACCATTGGAAGGCGCGGGGCTGTTACAGGAGCGTGTCCGCTGGTAGTGCCCGCCACCGCAACCCACTGAGCACTGAGACCAGGACGACCAGCAGGACCAGGCACCGTTCACTGTAAGGCACATAAAGGAACGTGTCACATAATCACATACCGCTCTGACTGATATGATAATGTGCTGGCTGTAGATGCACACTGCACCAGTAATGACATTTTCTGAAGGCATACTGGGATTAATTTAGCTCAGTCTGAACACCACGGACATCTAATTAACGACGCCAAGAAGGGATCAGATATCACATCCTCCTACAGCGATAGTTAGGACTGCGATGCGTGACCAGCTGACATTGAATCCTTTACAAGAGACAAAGAGGTTGATATGCAACTTTGCAAATGAATATTAAATTTAGCATTTTCCCATTGTATATTACTCTGGTTAGCATTGATTGATGTTTTTAAAGTGACATTAGTGTGTGTGCTTTCAACAGCTATGGACTTGAGACTTAAAAACAGAATTCAGTTACAAGTTATCTGATTTTAAAAGCTGGTGTTTAAAGTGTTGCAGTGCGGTTTTGATGACTCAGAAAGATCTGGGCTTTTTGTCAGAGGCTATGTTCAGCTGCTCCCTTATTCACAAGGGGCTGTCACAGCAGGTAGGTCCACATATTTGATTTGGCAGCTTTTTTTCCCTCTACCAGATGCCCTTCCTGACGCAACTCCAAAGGGATTTGTGTCTTCTCCTAGGATTATACTAGGGATGTATCACTTGCACCTTTCAATTGCACCTGCCTGATGTAACCCCAGGCTATATGAAAAAACAAAATGTTTTAACCCTGATGTAAAGTTGCTTGTTGCACCAACTGCATATTCTTTTTGGGCATTTAAACCTTGTGCAAATGTTATTGCTAAATATAGCAAAGCCAAACAGAGCATTTACCCTACCTATTAGAGCCCAGCTGGTGTAGATGGGCTCAGGAAGACTAACAAATAGAGAAAAAAGAAAAAGAAATGGTGCTCCAACAAACACAATTTGTCCATGATGGCTTATGTTTGTGTTTCTTTTTCATATTACAGGCATCTATCATTCATTTCTGTCTTACTTTGAACTACTCTTGCACACACAGTCTGTGCCTGTGCTCTGCTGTCTTCCTGATCACATCATAGCCTACTTTGTCATTACTGTGTCCTGCATTATATTGATTTATTCTCCCCATAGGTGCCGTTAATGTTTCATTTGATCTAATCAGAAGAGGGTGACTGACTAACTGAATGGCTGGTTGACTGGCTGATGTCTGTCTGGCTGACTGATGGGGAAGAGCAGTGTTGCCAGGTAACATCACAGTGCTGCAGAAAATTCCATTAGCTGAGTGGATTAGTGTGACACCGAGTAAGGCAGGCTGTGAGCACTTAACTCTGACTAACTCTCACAGCCAGTCCCTGCTCTGCCTGACTAACTGGCTCTTTACCCGGCTGACTGGTTGAGCGTCTGACTCAGTGAGTTAGTGAACAACTCACTGACTTCCTGACTGGCAGTTTACAGTTCTTCTGACTCGTCCCACCTGTCTGCCTGTGCCCCTGCGTGGTTGACTTGCTGTGTTCATTTACATTCAGACATATGAAGTCAACCATGTGTTTGCCCGGCTCCCAAGACAAGACACTGACGTGAGTCAGAGTGAAAACTTTGAAACAAACAAACAAAAATAATTATGCCACGTCTGGTCACTCTGTTAATCAAAGACTTGATTACGAAAGTTGAGATCAAGCTGATATGTCAATTTTAAACACTTAAGACTTGCTTTGATAACTGACTTTTTCCATTTGATCTAATCAGTGTGTTGATTTAAAACTTTGATGGGATGAGTACGGAATGCCAATTAACCCGGAAACGTCAGGTGAAAGACCAAACAGGGCGTCAGTCGCCTTTAAGATGCAAATTTCAAAATTATAGGTGACTTTCTTCTTGAGTGTGAGTTATTACATTCAAAATATTTTCAGAAAACTTGACCTCTAACCTCTGACATTGAGTTCAAGGTCACAGACATTCAAACTCATCCGATATTTTTATTAGCTCATCGATAGATGCATGGAGGTATTAATTTGAAAATCCTACGTCAGCCCATTCTTGAGTTATCACAGCAGCAGTGTCTACTAATGACCAAACATCAGCTACAAAACAAATCACTTTAAATGCGATGAGGGCTTAAGACTTGTTCTGGATTTTTAAATGGTTTGGACATGATCTTCCTTTTTTCTAAATTTGGTAAGGAATGGATGAGAGATGGATGAAAAGGCAAGCTGTCCAGGGTGGACTCCACCTCTCGCCCTATGACAGCTAGCTCCAATCCCCCACCCCCTTTCGTTGTATAAAAACAGCCATCACCTAGATGAGCAAATTTTAGTTTTTGATATCCAACATGACGCTGTATAAATTCTTAATTATCATTTGCTGCATCATGATGCTGCTGTATTATGCCTGTGTGTTATCTATCTATATCTTTGTTTTAACCTGAATCTAATATGATCACCTTAGAAGCCTTAACTACCTGCTGTTAAATCTTGTTTGGGAGAGAGCCAGTCAGAAGGAAGCTGACTTAAAGTGAATGAAACGGGAGGGAGTGAACTGAATGACTGCACCGAAGCCCAAGTAAGATAAATAAGGACTATTCTGAACAGTTGCTCATGCAGAACTACTTTAGTAGACCAGCTGGAGAGGAGCACAATAGGCCTCCTGTAAAAGCTTCCAACACTGAAAATATATTTGATGATTATTTTAATCCTAGAAACATGAAATGTTTATTGTTTTATGCAAAATGAACTTATAACAATCATATAAAACTCATATCTGAATTAAAAATCTACTCACTGGATGGAAACACACACACTTGTGTTTCCAGTGCACACACTAACACCCTATTCATTTTAATCACCTCAGAGATCTATATTGCCTCCATCCCTCTCTCTAATTTCATCATCAATTACTATTTCGCACTCATTCTCTCTTTTGTCACTGGCCTTGTCCTTCTCACCTGTGTGTCTGCCAGGGACACGTGTGGTGAGACCGGCTGTAAACGTGACAGTAATGGCAAAAAGGCTCGCTCACCGGCTGCTTCCCAGTGCGAAGTAACCAAGGCTGCCTGTCCCAGGCTTCCTTAGGTTACATGTGTCAGATGCAAAGTTAACCGAGAAGGATTGTATTTGGATTCAACAACTGACATTCAAATACACAACAGGAATTTGATCAGCACTGCACCAACATATAATAAATCATTAATTCACAAGGTACCACTCATGAATATTTAAGTCGACACCCTTAAAGCTGAGTTCAGAACTTTTTTCAAGAGTGCTTATTGCGTGTGTGTGTGTGTGTGTGTGTGTGTGTGTCCTCATTCTGTTTAATAAGTGTAGCCTGTCAATGCAGCAGAAGAGTTCTAGGTCAGCTGATTATGGTTTGATGAGGACTTTGAAATAGATAACTTCATTTGTCCAATAGTGCCTCCTGCACTGCTGAAGCTGCTGGTAACCATTAGCAAATGAAGCTAATGATCCACTCAGCAGTATTTTAGTACCCCCACTGACCTCCCTCCCTCTCTCGTTCTTTTTCCATCTTTTTCTCCGAGTGTGAAAGTGTGGATGTGTGTCGATTATCGACCCACGATATACTGAAGAGGTTAGCAACAGGACACCAACCGCCTTTATCCATCCTCGGTTTATCTTCAGTTTGTGATTACCTGCAATCAGGTTGTACTGGAACACCTGCTGGGATGCTACACGACATATTTGAGGATGTGTCATGTGTAATATATGAAGCAGCTAAAGTCCAAAACCTTTGAAAGGCCTTCAGTAAGCCTGCAGAACTATTGCTCAGGACCACAAATTACAAGACAGTCTTGCTGCTTGTGAGCAAAACGTAACAGGGTTTGTAGTGTATCTTCACTGACCTGGACATGCCTGGACATTACAGTCCTGATACTCCACAGGCGAGCCACGGCAGGCCACAGGGGCACTCTTCCCCTCTGGGCCAGAGCAGGTTCGCCGACGGGTGCGATAACCTTTTGCGCAACTGTGTGAGCAGCTTGACCAGGTCTCCCATGATGACCAGCCTGTGCCCGATACTCTCACCACTGGAGTCTTGAGGAGTTCCTCGACAAGGGCTAAAGAGAGAAGAAAAATAGGGGTAAGAAAATGGAAATGAAGTTCCAGTTTAAAGAAATTTCTGCTGCGCTGTTAGATTGAGATCTTAAAGAATTTCACCAGACACACGAAGCATGAAAAGTCTTTGACTGAAAGTCAAACATTGTGTACATGACTTTGCCAGGAGGCATATTTCTTTCTCTTTTCCTTTCAGACTCGGTCTGTGTCTCTCATGCATCCTGCGATTTCCTGCTGTCAGTGTTTCATCAGTTTGTCAGAGTCGATGCGGCCCCCCCAGGAGGCTGACACGGAGAGACAGGTAATCGATTTAGGGAAGGGGGCATTAAAAAGCCACCAGTGGGGAGCAGTGGACTGTGGCCCTGTGCAACTCTCTGTGTGACGGTGTGTATGTGGGAGCACAGGACTGTGACTCCGTCACTAACAGCATGTAGGGGAGCTAACAGGAGGGCTGTTTCAGCATGTCACAACTCTCCTGGGAGAAATCTTTGCATGCTGCTGCCTTCTCACTTGTTCACAGAGAAGTAGGCCAATTTGTCTGAACTACAGTACTATGTGTGTACACATAAACAAAGATCCAAATATAGACAGAAATTGCTATCCTACTGGAATTTGAAAAACTATTAAATATATAAACAACACTGAAATTTGGCTTTTGATTATCTGCACATTTTCTTTTCTGTTGTCTCTTTTTAAATATCAGAGAGAGCTGAAAAAAGCAACATGCTTTCAGTGTTATAGGTTGAAAAACTATATAAAAACCTGTCAGGATACTGTTAATCATGTGATTTGAGAGGGGACTAGTGTCCTGCACCTCCTTTGGAGTCGTATTTTCATGCTTTAGAGGCTCTAACAAGAGTAACAGGCCAATCACATTTAGTTTGAGATCAGATCTCGTAAAATATTTAAAGTAGCATAAAAATGAACAGAAGTCAGCATAGAAAGCTGGATGTCACGGTGCAATGGGTTAAGTAGAGCATTTTTACCTGGGAGAGCAGGTTTTAAATCCAAAAGTCAGCATTGACTTACTTTAGAGAGAAGGCAGGAGCAGGGATGTCTATTTTCATTGACGTTTTTACTGGTTAATCTATAGAGAACATTGATTTGTTCAGGCAGCTGAACCTAAAGGTGGAGATCGGAGCATTTGTTTTTATAGTGCTGCACCACTACAGAGCTTACAGTGCACAATATATGATTACAACTCATGGACATCATTACACAGAAACAGATGACACACAAATAAATAACAGAGTAATAGATAACCGTGTTATGTTCAGTTAAGTTATATAAGCGTGGATCGCTAGTTGTCACGTAACAGCCCTTTGAAGGCATCCCAGCGGCAGCAAAGGAGGAGAGATTGTGGTATATAGAAAAGAGATGGCTTTTGAGCCTACACTTGATAATGTGAGAGCCCACCTCCCAAACCTGCAAAGGCAGCCTATTTCAAAGGAGGAGAGCTCGGTGAGCAAAGGCTCTATCCTGTAGCAAGCAACATCAGCGAGCGTAATCGACAGATTGGAGTACACACTGGAACAAAGCACTAAAGGTAGATTTGTGTGCCATTCGTGGACAGATTACTGAGTAGTGGTACTCAATAGAAGCCCAGGTTGTGAAGGGGTCAAATCCTCAGTGGGAATATATTGTTAAGTTTTGTGCAGAGAGCACAAAAAAAAACATTTACTTGACTGTTGTTACACGATTGGAGCTACTAGAAGAAAATCTGCTGCAAAATGCATACAGTAAAACTGCATGCTGAATGCCCTGTAATTGGTCCGTGATGGAGATTGTGGGGATGGAGCTGGACTCCCTCAAGGTGGTGTCGGAGAGGCGGATGCTGTCCAAGATAAAGACAATGTTGGATAACACCTCCCACCCACTCCATGACATGCTGGTCAGTCACAGGAGCACGTTCAGTGAGAGACTGAGATTACCGAAAAGCACCACTGAACGACACAGGAAATCATTCCTGCCGGTGGCTCCCTGTACAACGCATCCACTTAACACACTGTTTGCTGCTACAACTACACATGTTTCTTTTCCAACTATTTATCTATGAGTGACTTATGTATGTATGTATGTATATACAGTGGGGCAAAAAAGTATTTAGTCAGCCACCGATTGTGCAAGTTCCCCCACCTAAAATGATGACAGAGGTCAGTAATTTGCACCAGAGGTACACTTCAACTGTGAGAGACAGAATGTGAAAAAAAAATCCATGAATCCACATGGTAGGATTTGTAAAGAATTTATTCGTAAATCAGGGTGGAAAATAAGTATTTGGTCAATAACAAAAATACAACTCAATACTTTGTAACATAACCTTTGTTGGCAATAACAGAGGTCAAACGTTTACTATAGGTCTTTACCAGGTTTGCACACACAGTAGCTGGTATTTTGGCCCATTCCTCCATGCAGATCTTCTCGAGAGCAGTGATGTTTTGGGGCTGTCGCCGAGCAACACGGACTTTCAACTCCCGCCACAGATTTTCTATGGGGTTGAGGTCTGGAGACTGGCTAGGCCACTCCAGGACTTTCAAATGCTTCTTACGGAGCCACTCCTTTGTTGCCCGGGCGGTGTGTTTTGGATCATTGTCATGTTGGAAGACCCAGCCTCGTTTCATCTTCAAAGTTCTCACTGATGGAAGGAGGTTTTGGCTCAAAATCTCACGATACATGGCCCCATTCATTCTGTCCTTAACACGGATCAGTCGTCCTGTCCCCTTGGCAGAAAAACAGCCCCATAGCATGATGTTTCCACCCCCATGCTTCACAGTAGGTATGGTGTTCTTGGGATGCAACTCAGTATTCTTCTTCCTCCAAACACGACGAGTTGAGTTTATACCAAAAAGTTCTACTTTGGTTTCATCTGACCACATGACATTCTCCCAATCCTCTGCTGTATCATCCATGTGCTCTCTGGCAAACTTCAGACAGGCCTGGACATGCACTGGCTTCAGCAGCGCAACACGTCTGGCACTGCGGGATTTGATTCCCTGCCGTTGTAGTGTGTTACTGATGGTGACCTTTGTTACTTTGGTCCCAGCTCTCTGCAGGTCATTCACCAGGTCCCCCCGTGTGGTTCTGGGATCTTTGCTCACCGTTCTCATGATCATTTTGACCCCATGGGATGAGATCTTGCGTGGAGCCCCAGATCGAGGGAGATTATCAGTGGTCTTGTATGTCTTCCATTTTCTGATGATTGCTCCCACAGTTGATTTTTTCACACCAAGCTGCTTGCCTATTGTAGATTCACTCTTCCCAGTCTGGTGCAGGTCTACAATACTTTTCCTGGTGTCCTTCGAAAGCTCTTTGGTCTTGGCCATGGCGGAGTTTGGAGTCTGACTGTTTGAGGCTGTGGACAGGTGTCTTTTATACAGATGATGAGTTCAAACAGGTGCCATTCATACAGGTAACGAGTGGGGGACAGAAAAGCTTCTTACAGAAGACGTTACAGGTCTGTGAGAGCCAGAGATTTTCCTTGTTTGAGGTGACCAAATACTTATTTTCCACCCTGATTTACAAATAAATTCTTTACAAATCCTACCATGTGGATTCATGGATTTTTTTTTCACATTCTGTCTCTCACAGTTGAAGTGTACCTCTGGTGCAAATTACTGACCTCTGTCATCATTTTAAGTGGGGGAACTTGCACAATCGGTGGCTGACTAAATACTTTTTTGCCCCACTGTATATGTATATATTGTACTATTCTTAGTTAGTGTATTGTCTGTCTTGTCTTAATGTTGGTTTAAAATGGAGCACTGTAACAAAAAATAATTTCCCCCAGGGATCAATAAAGTATTCTGATTCTGATTCTGATTCTGATAAACCCATTATCTGATAAGAGCTCATAAATGTTATATTTACATGGTCACTGTTTCACATTATTTTGGAAGACATAGCTGTTTCCATGTTTAATCTTTAAGAAAGTAAGAAATAGTTAAGTCCATTTCCCAGTCAAACATTATCATGAAAATAAGATAGATGGCAAAGTACTATGGACATGTCAACAAACCACAGAATGGCAGCAAAGGCTTACATGGCAATGATCCAGTATAAAAACGAATGCTATCAATTCAACAATTAATCAGTTTAAGATCTGATGGTGTTTTAACTTGTTGCAGAACAGCTACAAATAGTAAAAGCAAAAGCAGTTAATTTAAGCTATAAAAGTTATGTGACAAACCACAAGCCCTGAGCTGGGAAAAGGGTTGCTCCTCAGTGCCAGCGCTGAAGGAAAACAGCAATAGTCACTCTTAAAAATGTCTGCATTTAAAACTGAGTTGTGGAGCTACTTAGATATCATTGCCAGTATGTGAATTTTATTTGATGCTAGGTTTTCCTCTGAACCCAAGGTGACAGTACTGTAAAATGTGACAATAAAACTCTAGAGACAACAATGGTTAACTTACTATCTGTCTCACAGGCCACTGTGCCATCGTTAGGACAGAAGCGCGTCTCCACCTTCTTCCGTCCAATCTGCAGCTCGTGAGGATCAGACAGGTGGGCCCTGCACATGTAGCGCATCCTCTGCTCTTGACGAGCTCCTCCCTGAGTGACATTGACGGGCATCCAGGGTGTCCAAGGTGTGTTCCTCTTCACCTCTGGACAAGCCTCCAGGTTACAGGCCTTGTACTCCTGAGAAAGAAGGCGGCAGAAGCTATGAGTTTGGTGGGGTTTGTTTCTTCCATTGTTTCTGCCTGTACAGACTGAAGCTAAAAAAGGTTATAAAAACAAAACACACATTACACTGTGTGCATGGGTGCACTGAAAAACTGACACAGAAATGAAAATTGTTCCTCTTCTTTCTGTGAAAACTAAACTGCAGGTGCTTCCCAAAAAACTGTGGAGATGGAACAATTACCTTTTATTTTTCACACAAAATAAGGAAAATCAGGAATGTTACTGATTTCTTTTGTGAATAAAAAGGGAAGACAAACTGGTTTTCTTCCCAGTTAGGAGGACTTGCCTTGCCCTACCTCTATAATAATGTTATTCCACAGAAAGTTTTCATTAATGTATAACATTTAATAACTCATAAACCACTGTAAAAACAAAAAAAAATCATACATTTATATAGCAGATACATAGTGAAAAAACAGGAATGTGAACGGGTTCTTTTTCAATAGTAAAAGCTGTAAAACCTTTGAAAATACGTTAAAAGTTTGAAATCTGTGCACATTCCTAAAGCCGTCCAGCGGGCTTGACTGGAGTCTTTGCTGGATCGATTGTAGGCCCTGGGCCTTATGTTTGACACCCCTGATTTATTCCACTGCTCTCTTAAAAATATCAGATTGTGCAGCTGTATAAAATGTAGTTTTTAAATTATTGGTTCCATTATTGTTTTGTGTTATGTGAGCAGATATTTATGTGAGTGCGTGCGTTTCCTACCAATGCACATCCTGGGCAGCTGTTGCCATTCTCGCAAGTGCGGACCCTGGAGTGGACACCTCCACCGCACTCGGTGCTGCACTTTGTCCAGGAGCCCCACGGGGTCCAGAAGATAGGCTGGGGACAGGACACCCCTTCATTGCAGAACCTGTGAAGATGGCAGCGACAGCAGGATGAGGTGTGGAAGTGACTAAAATTCAAGTCAGAACTACAGACTTAGAGACTACACTTTTGCACTCAAAAGACAGAAAACTGAAATTCAGCATTTTTTTTCACGACATTAATATCTATACTTTTAACCTATGAAGGAGCTTCTGTTGTGGAGTGCAGTATGTCGTGGTTTATATGATGAAAACAATTTGAAAACTCTAAACATCATTTAATGGCTGTTAAATCACTGTGAATTTTACCACAGAAATTAGTTAACACAACAGAAAACATCTCTCAGCTTCATGTATTTTGGAACTGGGTTTTCTCCAGACCTGGAATGTGAATGTTCCAGTCTCTAAAGCACTTTGAGTCAACTTCTGTTGTTTAAATGTGCTATAGGCTATAATAACACATTGTGACAGTCGGCACAATACATTTTTCATGGTACATGTTTGAGGTATATTTTTTCATTTTGAAAAAATAAAAATTTAACACAATTCATTGGGCAAAAAATACTGACCTTCGAGGATAGAAACAAAGTATCGATCCTATTGTGCTAGAATCAATCCGATGCCAGCGATTGAGTTGATACTATCAATTTTTGGATCAATCTGCCCACCTCTATTCATTGGCATACGTATAAAAGTCTGATAAGGCAAGTCAATGAATACAACCAAATTCTAACTTCAACGCTGTTCCAAAGCTGGGCCATGAGGAGAGCAAACGCCTGATCACAGCGAGGACTTAAGAGTCCACTGATGTACCCTGGCACCTGGCTGCGTAAAGCCTTGTAAATCACGAGTAATGAGGAGCATGAACTGTTGTCGCTGAGAAACAAAGAGAGAGGTACCTTTCATCCCTGCTAGGCCCGACACACACACGGCCACCGTGGCGAGGTGAGGGGTTGTTACAAGAACGCTGGCGCAGCTCGAAGCCTGTACCGCAGGTTGTGCTACACTGTCCCCATGACGACCAGGGTGTCCAGCCTCCATTTCTATGAAAGAAAAATATTAGCAACAACAACTTCTCTATAATTATTCCCTGCTGCTTTTAGCATTATTCTTGTATATAACATTCTTTAATGCTATAGTTTAAAAAAAAAGCCTTTTAGCTATAACTGCCTAATCAGTGCTCTTATTCTGACTTCCTGCAAATAAAAATACAAACACACAAAGACAGCTCATTCTGACTGGGGAACATTCATTCAATTTGCTTAAGTGCTTTGTTCCTGGGTCTCACTCGTCATGATTTAATTGGCACTTTCTGCAAAAGCACAATTCAATTGCGACACCAAGGATTAAATCTGGCGTGACTATCCAGCGGGATGAAAGTTCCTGAGCTCTTTGTCTTGACTCCGTTCTCTGTAACACTGATTAGCCAATTCCCCCGAAGACAGCGGTAGTAAGAGATGTCACAAGGAGAATGTGGATGTCACCTACACTTTCTAAAAAGATTCATCACTTTCATGATCTTTCTTATGTTCTGTCAGAGTAGGAATTGCACCCCGAGGTGGCTGCTTCAAAAGTCACTCAGGACATTCCTGCTACAATAGCAGAGTTTAAGTAAAGGCATTAGAGTTCGTCTGATCGTTGGCCCAGCTCATTAGCAAAAGGAATAATTTCAACCTGGCAGTGTCCGTTGGACTCATCCAGCATACATTAACTCCCAGAGAGGAGCTCTATCTGACAGAGTGACACAAGAAATGCAAAAATGAAATAAATTTTAGTAAAATACTGAAATAAAAGGAAAAAGGAGTCCAGCTGAAGTAACGCTATAGTTTAGCTATCAGCAAAATGTAATGAAGGAAACTTGCAGCAGAGAAATCCATCTGGAGCATCCTTAGATGCTACACAGAGCTTTGCAGAGCACCTTTTTCATGTTCCAGCTGTGTACTGTCTCCTTGGGGCAGTGTCAAAAATATGTGGCAGCAGTAATGTGGCTACTTATGATTGTTTTGTTGCTGGTCCTTTAGGGTAGCCCCTACTGTGGAGAAGACAGTGGTCTTAATAGACAAACACTTCTCTGAAGTGAAGTGACACACAAACCGTGTGGAACTGTTACAGTGTGGTTAGCTTTCATGAACGTCTGGTGTCCTGGTGCAGCCACAACAACCTGGTGCTGAATGCCCAGAAGACAGTGGAGATTATTGTGGACTTCAGGAAGCACACAGCTCCACTCCCCCCCATCATCCTGACTGACACCCCCATCACCTCTGTGGACTCATTCCGCTTCCTGGGTATCACCATCACCCAGGACCTGAAGTGGGAGCCCACCATCACCTCCGTCATCAAGAAAGCCCAGCAGAGGATGTACTTCCTGAGGCAGCTGAAGAAATTCAACCTGCCAACACGGACGATGATGCAATTCTACACTGCAATCATCGAGTCCATCCTCACCTCCTCCATCACCGTGTGGTACGCTGGAGCCACTATCAGGGACAAACAGAGACTGCAGCGTGTTGTGCGCTCTGCTGAGAAGGTGATTGGCTGCAGACTCCCATCTTTGGAGGACCTGTACACCTCCAGGACACTGGGGGGTGCAGCCCGGATCTCAGCTGACCCTTCTCACCCTGGACACAGTCTGTTTGACCTGCTCCCCTCAGGCAGGAGGCTCCGGTCCATTCGCACCAGAACCTCTCGCCATAAGAACAGTTTCTTCCCCTCTGCTGTTGGACACATGAACAATAACCATATGACTGTACCCGCCACTAACACATGACCCTACGCTGTGTCACTGCATCATTCTATGTTTGGCACTGATCACCACCTGCACTCATGTATATATCTTTCAACGTAGCACTCTTAATTCTTATTCTCATGTATATATCTCATGTATATCTCATGCACATATCTTTCCACGTAGCACTTTTAATTCTTATCCCTACTTTTATTTTTTTCCATGTCTATTTAAGTGCTATTTATGACACTATATTTGCACTGAAGCACCGCAGCAATTTCCTAATGTTGTAAACCTGCTCAACATTTGGCAATAAACCCCATTCTGATTCTGATTCTGATGCTTCTTCCTCTTCATGCTGAGCTCCTGAGATCTTTCCTTTCCTCCTAAAGCCAGCTTATCAACCAATCAGCATTTCTATAACTATTTATAGTCTAATCAACATTAGGTTGTGTTGTTAGGCCTCAGTCACGCAGTCTTAATAGCATGTTGAGACCTGTTGGCAACCACCGGTCAACACCACCTTGTGATTAGTTTGGTCACTAGCTGGTTGCCGTAGTCACCAGCAGTTAACTTTGAAGACACGCGTGGCAGTAAAACTAACATTTGTGCCTCTTCCAGCGTGTAGCTAACAGTGGTAAGGAACAACTTTTACTTTGTTTTCTGTTTCCGGTTCATGTTGCACTTTTTACCAAAGCTTGAAGAGTAAATTTGAGCATTTGCAGAAAAAGTGGTCTCATCCACATGCAGACTACAGCGAACACGGCAATCAAAACAACTCCATGAAGGTTTTTGTGCAGCACCTGCTTTCTGATTGATTGGATCTAGTTATAACCACCAGCTTGCAGAAGACACTTACCAATGGGTAGAAATAAACATTTATTGAATCCAGGTTGCCAGGGGGTCACCAACTGGTCTCAAGGCCTGTGTGCTTTATGTTTTTGGAAAACAGCACACAAGTGTACCTTAGTAGCCTCTGTATTGGTTGAATTTGCCTCTCTTTACACTTACAGCCAATTGAGAATCACAGTTCAGCAAATAGACTAGCCTTTCATCCACCTGGAGAAATCCGCGCAGTGGGACAGGAAGAACCCACACTGCATTACTGTGCACTCAAAAACTAGTGTGAAAAATAGAAAATCACTCTTTTCAGATATTTTCTTTTCTACCTTGAACAGTTTGACACCTCGATGGTGGGGCCCTCGCAGTTTTTGCCTCCACACCGAGGGGCAGGACTGTCACAAGATCTGGAGCGACACAAACAGGAGCTCACACCATCAACAACATCATCATTGTTGCAGGGTTGCCACGGTGCCCAGGGCCCAAAGCCGCCATCGATGGTCTGGTTCCGCAGCTGGAAAACACACATCGGTCATAAGTCACAGGAAGCAGACAGGCCCTGCTTACCAAAATAAAGACGAGACTGTTTTTAGAGGAGTAAATGGAAATAAAAGCACTACTATTCACTTCCTTCTGCCAACTTAAACTTAAATCCCTTTGATTTCAGTTGTTTAAGCTTAGTCAAATTCACCTTCTTTTCTTCCTCTGCTTTATCCTATAACCTGCACTTGAGCCAGCTCTTTTACCGGACACATGAATGGTATCATCCACTATTGAATGTGAAAAAAAAGATGACATTAACAAAGCGCCTGCAGTACGTCTTACACCCCCGCTGTAAGAAGAAGTCAGGCGCCCTTGGCCTTTTCTTACAGGAAAACGAGGCCGTGATGTCACTCTTACCGGACAAACGGTGATGTTCTGCTTCCACTGGCTCATGTTAGAACTGTCCTCCAACGTGGTGCATCTGCGCTGCCTAAAGTCCCAGCCGCAGTAAGGGTCCCTCGCCTCCAAGCACAGTCTGCGCGGAGAGGAGAGGAAGAAGGAGTTTTCAGCACAGTGAATAACTGTATGGATAAATGGCCTGTATTTGTATAGCGCTTTACTTAGTCCCTATGGACCCCAAAGTGCTTTACACATCCAGTCATCCACCCATTCACACGCTGGTGATGGCAGCTACATTGTAGCCACAGCCACGCGCACTGACAGAGGCGAGGCTGCCGGACACTGGCGCCACCGGGCCCTCTGACCACCACCAGTAGGCAACGGGTGACGAGTGAAGTGTCTTGCCCAAGGACACAACGAGCGAGACTGTCCAAGCCGGGGCTCGAACCGGCAACCTTCCGATTACAAGGAATTAAAATCCATTTTACATATGTAATCTGATTAAATAGAATATTGCATTTTTTATACACTGAGTGCAGAAGTTTTCATTTGTTTCTTTTCTTTAATAAAATGTATGGAGAGGTCAAATAAACAAACCACTAAAAACCACCAGAAACAAAAAAAAGTTCATTAATGAAAGTCCTCTGTTAAACTGCAGCAAGTAGCACACGTGCATTTTAAGGAAAGACTGCGTCGATCAGAGTTTTTGATGCAGTGTCCCTCCCTCTGCTCAAATACTAACATGAAACATCACCCAAGCAGTGATTAAATATTTGCAAGCTCCCCCAGTAAAACAGAGGCTTAATGACAGCTAATTAAATCTAAAGCTGTTAATGACGAGGCTTAGCTGCCAGAGCTGATCTGGATGCCTCAGGAAGACAGAATAAAGGCATCAACTGAGTAACTCCTCTCTCTCAAAAGGCGCCCCTTCACTTTCAGCATCCCTCGCTATCCCCCTTCTGCTTCTCTTTTTCAGCTACGGTCCTTCCCTCTAATCGTACTCCTTCTCTTTTGCGATTTTCCTTAATTGCAGCGCTGGAGATTCTCTCGCTCCTGTCTTTCAATTCTGCTGAAAGGAAAGATTCTTGTTGCTTTCCCCCCCTGTTTTCCTGGCACAGGCACGCATGGTTTATTTGAAGAGCCCTGTAGTGTTTTAGCTGAGAGGTTGAGGAATGTCCAAGTGTTGATACAGCTCTCTGTGAACGGGCCCTGAGCTCAGCGATGAACTCTAGGTCGGTTTGGTTCCATAAAGACATTACTGCTTCGTCAGCAAATCAGAGGTGACCCCGGCAGACAAACAAAACGAGCGAGCGTGGAGTGGCAGCAGCGTTCCTCTGGTGATCTGTGGCACAGCTAGCCGGGGAAAGGACGACCTTTACTTTGCGACCACAGACTGGTAACCTTTGTGTGTGTCGTTTTAATTAAGTGGCTCTATTACACTGGATGCAATCTCCGATACCGACGAAACGATAATCGTAATGAGGTCGGCAACAAAGTCACAGTTCACTGAACTTAATAGATCATTTGAAAGGGGGGGAGGGAGGAGCTGGATGCCATTTTGGCTCAAGGGTGACCACACCGTGTCTGGAGTGACTTTGACGGGTGGCTTTGCGTCATCACCACGGCTGAAGAATTCTCATTTGGTTTTCTGATTAGCCAACTTCCCTCCAGCACACACACCACTGCAGAGATCAGCTGAGCGGAACAATTAATAAGTGTGCATTTCATGGAGAATAAATGTTGTACGAAAAGGAAGCGGCGGTAGCGATTTAAAGCCTAATTACCTGTGGGTAATATGTGCCGGGAGGCAGGCTGGGAGGATTCTGACCTCAGGGAAAGACATTCGGTGGTGGATTCACCCGGTTTGCATTGATTTAGGGACATGAATGAATGCAACTCATAGTATGAGCTATTTTGAAGACTGGAACAACTGGAAAGCTGATCCTGACAAATTGGCTGACAAACTGAAGTGCAGATGTGAGAGGGTTAATACATCTTTTGAATTTATCACTCCATCACAAACGTGAATTACACCGTTCTGGGTAAGAAGGTGCAGCTTTCCCCTGTTTTGAGTTTCGTCAATGTAGATGCAAGATAGGCAAACTTTTATAAACCTAAATTAATATTTTAGACAACAGCATAATTCCAATTTTGAGGCAACAGGTTGGCGAATGTTCCAACCAACAGCACCGTGTCTACAAAGACACGACCTTATAATGTATTTGTAGTACAATAAAAAAAAGACAAAATCAGTGGTTGACCTCATGGGGCAGATTTACTAAAGAGGGCTGCAATAAGAGCTGTATGGGTGACCAGTGCAGATGGGTGTCTATCAATAACAGGATTGCAAACAAACAGATGTGAGGGTTCAATGAGACTTCCAGCAGCGTAGGTGCAATTTGCTTTTTGTGACAAACATAAAATAAGAGAACTTTCTATGATGTGTTTATTCAGTTCAATATAATTTTATTTATATAGCACAAATTCACAACAGCTGCTTCAAGGCAGAACCAGAGGTTATGTCAGGAAGGTAAATGTGTGTAAAACACTTTACTGCTCACAGAAGAGATCACAGCACTGTAGGCATTATACTGTCGGGGGCCCTGGGTCTTGGTCCTTGGTGTTTCTCTGTGCATGCTTTTTGCAATTCTTTTTGGTTTTGAGGATCACTCATATTTAAGTTTAGGGTTTTTTGTAATATTAGCGAGGTTGCTATTTTCCTTTATGTCATTTATTACATCCTCTCAAGCTGTTTCTTTTTAGCACCTTTGACATTTACAGCGTTTTGTTTCCCAACGTTTTTGTCAGATGTTGCTGCCATCAAATTCTAAATGAGGTAATCTTTTTCATGAAACGGTATGTCTCAGATGTTCTACTGAGAATAAAATATGAATTTATGAGATTTGCAAATCATTGCATCCCATTTTTATTTGCAGTTTGTACAGCATCTCTGCTGTTTTTGGTTTTAGCCTTGTACCTGTGAAAATCCATCCAAACAAGTGGAGGATGAACATTAGAAATCGCAGTAAGGAGGGATGTGAATAACTGCTGTTCACTGGTAAATAGGTATGACAGCTAAAGTGGTATGTTGCTCAACATAGTCTGAATCTTTAACAAAATGGGTTTAAAAGATGTTTTTATTAAAAAATCTGACTGCTTTTTATTTTTCGTATATTAATAGGATGGCTAAAACTCTTGTGTCCCATCCTTTCTTTCCACCACATCCCAGTTTTAATACTAGTCAAGGGAGAAAAAGACAGTGTGCCAGACCATTTAGCTCCCTCTCTGACCTTTTCTACAGCTGCATAACACACCAGCCAAAAGCTCGCAGTGCTATTCTGCCTTGACGGCTGACTATTTTTTAAAAACAGCACCACTGTAAAAGTTAATTAGAGGCAGTGTGGATGGAGCGAGGGCTGTGTGATGGGAGCAGAAAAGCTAATTCCTCAAGCAAGTGCAAAGGAATGTCTGCCAGAACAGGAGGCTGATCCTGCAGATACGGAGAAGTGTGAGGCCTCTGAAAATGGCACAAAGTGTGTGCGTATCTTAATTTGTGTAAGTGTGCACATAAGCAAGCGTGCTTACTCATGAGCACTTCATCTTCGTACACCACGAGGGCGTGTCTTTGTGCTGTATGTGTGAGTGAATCGTTTGAGAAGTCTGCAGGGTACTGGCTGATATTTAATTCAGCAGCATGCATGCCCAGTGGCACACTATATCAAAACAGAGAAGCTATGGAACACGGCCTGTTAAATTTTAAACATACTGAGCAGCAAAACTCAGCAGCGCATATAACAATAAGTCCGGACAACTGGCATCAGAAGATAAATTTCCTGCATTCTGTCGGGGTGTAATTGGCATTTTAAATCGTTTGTGAATGCAGTAAAAACCAGTGTCTCCTTTTATTATTGGACCTTTAACAACCAGACGTAAAAACAATAGTGCACCTCGCCTTTAATAGCAGGCTGTCAGTGTATAATTGCAAATATGATCACCAGAACTGATAAATTATGGATTGCATTCAGCCATTATTAGATGTCACGCTGACACTCGGAGAAAACGTTAGCAAAGGCTGTCTGGAGGGCCTGACTCATTTAACATATGTTGGCATACGGCAGCCTCTCCATCTCTCCATATGAGCTATGCCATTTCTTTTCAAACATCCACTCTTAGGAGACCACTGCTGTCAAGGCACTCTTCATCCTCTCTCCAGGGGGAGCGAGCCTGTCCCCAGGGATTCTTACCCCCGCCTGCTGTGCTGGGCTGAGCTGGCTATTTAAGAAGTCTGCTCATGATGAATCGGAAACAGAGAGAACTCCTGCTAGCACTCAGCGCTAATACATCCAATTAGGCCCAGTTGGAGCCAGGCTGAAGACTGATGGTGCCGTGTCCAAAAAAACTCAAGAAAACAAAAGTGAGATGGCTGTCTGCCAAAAAAAGAAAAACCTTGCTGTCCTCTATGTACATTTTTTGGCCCCGGTGGATAAAAAGTAGCTGCATCATCACAGAGAAACAATGGGGCGGCAGAGACAGGCTACACGACAAGGAGAGATCCAGGATAAGAAATTATATTAAAACGGCTGAAAGAGTGGAGAGGAGAAGATATGAGACACAAAGACGACACAGAAATGGGCAATATGAATATGGACAAAAATAACCAAGAGATGAAAGCTCTTGTTTGTTTGACAACATTTTATCAACCCAGTCAGCCTTTTTGATGGAGTTGTAAATCTATAATCCATCCCATCTATACTGGCCCATCCAATCCAATTTTATACTTGGCAGGTCAAACATCCATCACAATGGATGCAACCTCTACCTAGGACTCTTGGAGCTATTCTTAAAATTTTCTTTGGACACAGAGAAGAAAACCTTGATAGAGGATGCGCGTACAAAATCCAGGAACCAAAGCTCCCATTACAGAATGTTCTAACCCAGCACTCCCCAACCTTTTATGTGCTACGGACTGGTTTAATGTCAGATGATATTTTCACGGACCGGCCTTTAAGGTGTTGCAGATAAATACAATAAAATAAAATGACACGGCCGAGACAAAAACTGGTATTTTATAAATATAATAATAAAGGCAAATTCACTGTGTAATTGTGTAACTTTATCAGCACCGTCCTCCTGAAATGCACCAACAACATTGAGAGTAACATCCTCCTCTCTGCCCCTTAATACTCTCTGGTCGCTATGGTAATGTGTAAATATTTCTTTCAAAATAAGACACACAACTACAACACTGGAAAAGACCCGGGGAAACAAAGTTAACGATGAAAACCCTGAAAACCTGAGCCTCAACTCTCGCGGCCCGGCACCAAACAACTCATGGACCAGTACCAGTCCCTGGCCCTGGTCTAACCAGTGCAGTTCCCACTGTCACACTCATGTGTGCCGGAAAGGTAGATGTCCCAGTCGGTGCTGGTTTATTCCTTTACTTTGCTGACTGTTACTCACTGGTGATGTAACATGACACGTGAGGTCACAAGTCAAGCAAGAACAAACAACCAAAATAAAGAAACAGAGGAAGAAGCTACTGAGTGACCAGAGAAATTAAGTGGCTTGTAGCAATGACAGGAAAAAAAACAAACACTGCCAGCAAACTAAAGTAGGCAAATAACAACTAATCTCAAATTTGAGGCAAGTTAATAAAGGTACTAGGAAATACACAAGAACGTTATCTATGAGCAGAGCTTTGAGTAAAAGCGCTAACATTCACAGGGACCAACACTCAGCAAGAATGTGATGGGAGATGAGCAAATACCACTTTAACTGACATCATACATACAGTACACGTGTCTTTGATGATGATGATGATGCCTGGCAACAAGAGTGACAGTCTGTAACGTGTAGGAGACTCCATAATGAAACCATCACTCATTAAAATGGCAGCAAACACGGAACTGCACATGCTCGGGTTCCCAGCAATACAGTCAGCGCATCTGATGTAGATCAAATGAACGAGACAAGAGAAAAACATACACCGACACATGGTTTACTGCATTTATTAGAGAGAAATTTAGGGACTTTGCATTTGCGGCAGAAATTAGAAAGACCCTTTTCTGAATTAAGAATAAGAATTGATTAGCCCCACTTTGATATAGCCTAAATTGTTTATAAAGTGGATTATATTCTCAAAATAAGACTGAAGCTAACCCCTCTGTTGATTTCAATGAATGCAAAAAAGCAGGAATGCATTTCCATTAATTAATCCCCATAATGAATGTCCTTTGATTTATAGTAACTACAAGTCATCGGTGGGGCTGGGGTGGGGGGCTTAAAGACATGCTGGAGGTTAAGACATTGTGTCAGCCTAAATCAAGGCTGGAAGAAAGTGGATGTTGAGAAAGCAATCTAGACAGAAACTGACAGAGCGAGAATGAAGCAGAGACAGAGAGAAAAAAAAGATTACACTGAAGTGTAAGTGAAGCCAGAACAAAACCTGTAATAAAGGAACAGCATTCTGGAGCAGTAATAAATATATCCACTGTGTGAACACCTTCTCCCTCCATCTGCCTGAGTCCTTGGCTGGTGAAGTGTTCCTCTGACAGGTCATACAGGCTTAGCAGCAGTGAGCTCTAGAGGCCTGCTGACAGACTGGCAGTCGCAGCCGACGGCAAATTGAGTTTGCTCGGTGACCGGGCTGTAAGCTCCCCCAACACTGACACAGACAGGAAGTCTACAGCTCCAGTAGAACGACAGTGGCTTGGTTTTAACAAGCAGCCACACACAGAGGCGCAATCGGAGATGCTAATGGTCAGTGGTTTTCCTCAATTGCCACTTAGTGGTTTCCTGTCCTTGTTTTACACTCCTGCTGCAGGCAGGCTTAGCGTCCTTCCCCCCACGAACGCTGCTGGGTCACTATTAATAACACAAACATAACCACAAATTCTTAAACAGCAAATTGAGCCTGAGCCCTTCAGGCAGATACAACTGTACCTCTTGTAATAAAACGTAATGTAAGCACACGTGTGAGCGGCGCGGTTTTTCTGCAAGAATGCAGCTGCTACAGAACAGCCTGATTTGTTCCGTTTCATCCTCCTCGACATTATCCTAATAATTTATTTAGCATTTCCTCCTTCTCATAGTTATTTTTGTTTCAGAAGTCTTACGTTCTCCTTTTCTCGTGCTCTGCCCTCGTTCTCCTCAACACCAGCTGTGAAAGCAGTCAAAGAAAAAAATAATAAAATCATCTAACTTGAAACCCCCGTGTACAACCACTTCTCCCTGTCTGACACCTCCAGTTTTGACAAATGAGTTAACCAGTCCAGTAAAGGAAAAGTGCAACTTTTAAGTTGGCTTTTTGTAGGGGATGTAAGCACCATGCTGCTGTGAAACTTGTAGTTTCATCTATTTGGCAGTGTGGACTAACTTGCTTTATTCAGTGTAAGCAGTGAGAGGCAGGGGGGGAAAAAAAGACCTGATGGATACAACGCTGTAGCTAAGCCTGCACGCTGCTGCGGCCAAAATAAATCACTCCACTAACAGAGTGAGATAGAGAGATAGAGGGCTGTGTGGAGGACAGAGCGGTACTGTTAGCCAGAGGTACCAATTGGCCAGGTCAAATATAATTACCACAAATAGAAGGACAAACACACACGGGCATGCAGACACACACACAAAAAACGGCAAGACAAGCTGTAACGTTTGTCTGCAAGCCATCACTAAAAGGATACAAATCAACAGCGCTTGAAAAGGTTTAGCAGCGTAACATAAAAAAAACACTCGACTTAAAGACAATGCAAACGTTGTTCTGCTCTCAGGGTTTTCAGCCCCGACGTCGTCGCTAATGTGGATCAATGGCAATGAAAAACTGAACAGTAAAGGCACTTTATGTAATTGAGATTTTAACTGGTAACAGTTCAAATCAACTCAGTGTTAGCTTGTTGTTGCTGTGAGGTTTATTGTCTTTGAATATATGTTATTATGCATGCTTTGATCTTTAAAAGTAAGTATGTAGAACCACCTGAACCATCTTCAGTTTAACTTGTGTCTCTTTAAGGACCTTTCTGGATAAAGCATGGCCTTGCTTGACTGACCCAAAGAAAATGAGGCATTGGTTATGGACTATAGGTGCAGCTCGCTAACGGCTAAAGGCTAATAAGCCATGGCGACCGTGGCTCAGGGGGTTGGGAAGCACATTTCTAACCGGAAGGTTGCCGGTTCGATCCCCGGGCTCTCTGTCCTGGTTGTTGTGTCCTTGGGCAAGACACTTTACCCTACTACCTACTGGTGTTGGCCAGAGGGGCCGATGGTGCGATTATGGCAACCTCGCTTTTGTCAGTCTGCCCCAGGGCAGCTGTGGCTACAACTGTAGCTTGCTTCCACCAATGTGAGAGTGAATGAATAGTGGCATTGTAAAGCGCTTTGGGTGCCTTGAAAAGCGTTATATAAATCCAATCCATTATTATTAATAAAACCTCTGTTTTCACCCAGTGTACCCAGGACAAGCGGAGACACCTGCAGTCAGCTGGTGCTGATGGAACATATTGCTTTAATGCAAAATAATTACCTTCTCTAAAAAATCCTCAAATTTAATTGCATATTCTATGATATATTCAGCACCGTTTGTCTTTCTTTCAGAAAGATTGCTCTAAAAACTCCCACCTGAATTTCATGAAGCTTGTGGAGTCATCTGGTATAAGCTGAGGAGATGCCATTAAAATGGGCTTAGAGCCAAAGCTAATAAACATTAGCCTCACTAGCGGTGTAATGTACTAACACAGAGGATTCCTGTTTTGATGATTTGCATTAATAAATAAATAAAACTAATCCACTACATGTTTACTTCCCCAGATGCCAGGAGTACATGAGAACTACTGTACTCGCTCTTGTAGCCAACAATGACAACATTGCTTGTGGCGCATAAATATAGAGGGGCACCTCCGCCTTCCTGTATCAAACTAGCTGCTAGGTCGGCATTAAGTGTTAGAGTGTGATGTAGATAAATCAGTGAGTACTTTAAGCGAGGCATTTTATTCAGTTTAGCAGCAGAATGACTTCCCCCTTGGTATGAAATTACATATGTTTTACATTCCCAAAATACTAGGGTGAAAACTCTATCCATCCAGTTTCTTCTCGTTATCCAACAAATGGTCACAGGGGGTTGGAGCCTATCCCAATTGATATGGGGCGAGAGGTCACAGTGCCAACACGATCACCAACTAAGCTAACCCCACTAACCGCATGTCCTTGGACTGCGAGATCAAGATTATGTGGAGAGGACTCCTACAAACACAGAAAAAGAAGATGCAAACTCTACACAGGAAGCCCAGGACCTTCTTGCCATGAGGCAACAGGGCTAACCGCTGTACCACTGTACTCAAAAACCACTTTAAGGTGAATTTTACATGTGGGTAGTGATGGAGAGTTTCTCTGTGTCCAGAATTCTGCGTCACTCTATAGAGGCACTCCAAACAAACTGGAGGACACACAGACATCCCTACAGACCTTCGCATTCCCCCTCTGATAGCAAAATTTGCATCACTTAGAGCCCGCGGGACCCACGTGGCTACAGAAATGATAGAACTAACCTTAAATGAAGGATCTCGGCATCACAGCTATTCAGTCTGTCCATTAAACAGTTACCTGGTTTCTAACAAAGCTGATAATAATAATTATCATGTCTCACCTGCTTCAGTGTTTGTTTATGTGTCATAATAGTGTGCCTGCTAATGGGCCGCTGTTCGCTGATATAACCATATCAGATTATTCAGTTGTTACCGGGGTGTGAATGAATATATGGCTGCACACAGCACGGGAGGGAAATTCACTCCACTCATTCAGACAACAGTACAATGATTGGGAGCTAACTCAGAGGAGGAAAGAGCAAAAGGGCAGGTGGACCTTTTTCATGCAGTGCTAACAGTGTGTACCCAGAGAGATACTCAGGAAGACACAGTGAAAGAACAAACAGGCCTGAGTCTGATCCAGTCTGTTTTGTACACAACCGTGGACAATTAAAGAGGTAGTACACACTGAAATGTGTGTTTTTTAAAATGCATGTCATTTCTTGTAAGTTCTATATAAGATACATATTCTCAATAGATGATAACAGATGAAAACTTTATACACAAAGTGTGACTGTCAGCTATGTGTCAGCAACTAGATTTCAGCTTTGCATTTTCCGTACGTTAGAGCAGCTTTCCAGCTCTGTAACCTGTCCAGTTAAGCTCTCCAGAGTATATTTGAGCGATATGATGTGCTGTGAATTTTATCTGGTTCAGCTTTAAATACTCAGCAACAAGCACTAGTCTTGCTGATTAAGCAGTGCCACTGGCAGTTTCACAGGCCATTCCTTTTTTCCCACAGTGTATTTACTCTGAACAATACATTTGAGAATAGCTTGACAATACGCTTGTGTAACACAACCGAAAACCTGTTTAAGCCTCCGTGTGCAGTATGTGTAAAAGAAAACAGCGTTTCTTTGGTGAACAACTTCTGATTTGAGCATGAGACTAAAAAAAAAAAAAGAAAAAACAAGAAAAAACAAGATGTGAAAACCCAACTTTGGCTCTGGAAAGTTTAATTGGCATATCTGAGTAATTGGATCAGATCAGCACTTAATGAAAATATAAGCTGCAGGCCTATTCACATGCATGAATTCTCACTACCTGGCCATTTCTCTTTCCCCCCACAATCTCCTAACTCAATATCACACATCTGTTTTTTTTCTGGTCACTTAAGTCCAACTAAATGAGCTCAGGTGTCACCCCAACCGACAGGTTCAAAACTGTTGTATAATACGATAATACGTATGAAGTGCAGGGGTGAGCAGAATATCACAAACTAGATTAAATGCGGCCCTCTTCCCAACCTCCCAGCCTTCCCCCTTCCTCTTATGCCCTTGGAGCCCACTCTTCTTATCGTTTCACCTTTGTGTGTCTTAAATAGCTTATTTTACTCGCCTTTTCGATCTCTTTCTTCTTGTTCCTCTTTTGTGCCTGATTCTCATCTTGCAAATCTCACCCACCCACGTCTTATTAAACACAATGGTCACCTTTTCCTGGTGTGTGTGAGTGTCTGCTCCGGTGTGTCTAGGAGTTTGGATTTTTAGTAGAAACAATGAGCTGACTCATCATGCAGCATGCATATTAGAAAGTGTCCACCACCAACCCACGCATATATCACACCATGGAGACTGCCACACACACACACACACACACACACACACACACACACACACACACACACACACACACACACACACACACACACACACACACACACACACACCAGGAAAAAAAGCATTAAGCTATTTGTATTCTAAAATGAAATTGACTTTGAAGGACGGAGGTGGCGATGATCAGATGCAGAAGCCTCGACAAACAGCTCCCCTCACCCACCACGGAGACTTTCACATGAATAACACTGGAGCTGGAGATGGGAGAGGAAAGCCCCCCTCCCTCCCTCTCTGAGTCTTTGTACCTCTGTCACGCAAAGGCATGCCTGTAGAAAAACTTCTCTGGCAGCGTATGAGGTCGCTTCACACATAACTTTTTATTTATCCTCTGATTCAGACACAAACAAAAGGCAGAACAGTGCTGTCTCTGTATTATGCACAACTTCCTTACTGCAAAAAAAAGAAGAAGAAGAAAAACCACAACAAATTAATTTCCTCCAGCTAGCAGATACCACCCCATTCATTCGTCTGGTTCCATAAGGACTTTAATGATTATAGGCAAGGCCTTCCAGACATTAATCCTAGCTGAGGACAGATAATTGTCTTCAATAGGGGACCAAGCAAGTTAAAATGAATCCAACGCCAAAAAGCTTAAAATTAGCAATTAAATATATACCCGATGTATAGGGCATAACAGCTTTAAGAAAAATAAGGTGTGCTATCTTTTAGCTTGTTATTTGCATTATTTTTATAGTTGGACTTTTAGAAAACAGAGCAAAAAAAAATGCAAATGTAAAACAATGAGAAGAGGAGCGCTTTTAACAAAGATTCCTGCAAGGACTGAATCGGAGATGTTCCGATGCCAGAATGTTGTAATCAATTTAACAGCAACCCTTGTTGGCAGCCCCAAATGAGAGTATCTTCAAAGTATCTACTTATCAAAGGTGTAAATTGATACTATGATAATAATTAAGAAAGCTTAGAATGTAATATGACCTTCAGCCACGGGTGGCAGCACTGAGCAGAGTAATCCTGAGCAGCAGTCCAGTGGTTGAACGAGGAAAAAAATCTTTGAAGATCTGACACCAGGGGTGTCCAACTCCAGTCCTTGAGAGCTACTGTCCTGCAGCTTTTAGATGCATCCCTACTCCAACACAGCTGAACCAAATGGTTGGATTACCTCTTCAGCATGCCATCAAGTTTGGCCATTCATTTGATTCAGGTAGGTTGGAACAAGGATTTGTCTAAAATCTGCAAGACGGTAGCTCTCGAGGAGGGGAGTTGGACACCCCTGATATACACACAGTTGTCACATCTAGGCTTGTGAGATCAAAACATCAAAAAGGAGCACACAGTGTGGTATTTTATCTAAAAATGGGCTGAGTCTCTCTCTGCAGCCCATTCATAGATTAAAAAAAAGAACTTTGTGTTTATTTTTGATGTTCTAATGAAGGAAATGCCAAACTATGTGACAAAGCAACACAGTTTTTTTACTGCTACAATGTTACAGTTACAAAAGCATGCAGAGCTGTAACGTTTTAATTCAGATGGACTTGTTTTGTGCTGCAGAGAACAGACTCAGCCAAATGCCTCTGAAGTCATCTGCAAATCGACATCCAAAATCCCCTCACCCCACTGACGTCAGCGGCGCAAGATTCTTTACACATGCTGTCATTTAAAACAAAGCCATCCTGGATGAGTGAGCTTTTACAAGCTTGCTGTACTTACGTCTCCGTTTTGTAGGTGGAGCATCTCTCCAGCGGGATCTTCAGGACTCTGTTGTTGAGCCCAACAAAGAGTGACCTGTCACTATGCAGGATCTGCAGGCTCAGGATCGGTTCTCGAACACCTGATGGGAAGAGCTCCATCTCCTCCAGGTAACAGCCTTGCAGGTTCTTGTTGGGGGTAGCCAGTGCCTTCAGGATGGTGCCGTACTCTAAAAGAGACAGACAAAATAAAGCAAGGAACCTACCTCCTCAATCTTAAAGTTTTGGTTTTCCTCTTTCACTACTAACCTGTGCTGATGTACATAACATGGAAGAGAGTGTCCATGCCCTGAACAATGTCCACGACTAGGTTTGAGAAGCGAACGTCATCCTGCATGACCAGCGGATCAATAGACTCCGGCTGGACAACATCGTTCATGAGGTAAAGCCGCTGGGCGTCCTGCAGACTGCGCTCTGTCAAGCCCTGATTCAGACCCTTGTCATCTATAGTACCGCACTGCAAAAGAAAGGCAATGTTGGAATTTGGACAAAAGGGTATAAAGTAAGAGGAAGATGTGAAAATGTAAAATGCATATAAGAAAATCTAAAAGGCAGCGAGAGAGGCATGGACAAAAGCACGAAAAAACAAACAAAGAGCATGCCACACACTCTTCTTTACACCTACCGAATCAATACGCCTCGTCTGGCGAGATTGTTTCAATTCCTAAATCTATGAAGTCTGAGTAATTGCAACTTTTGAATGGAATGTTATGTGAACACACTAACAGCGCAGCAGCTTAATGAGGCACTTGAGAAGAAAAAGTATGAAATGACAGTGTTCTGAAAAGCTTTGTTTGTGCAGCAGAGATTAGCTGTGGATTGCAACTTCTGCTCATTCTCTGGGATTTGAAATGAGAGGCTGATTTGTTTGCTGATTCTATTTTTTTTGGTGAACGACAATGACGGACTGACGGGTGATTATCAATATGTGGTTTTGTGGTAATCACAGTATCTAATTGGTTGAAATCTACTTCTTGCCTTCAGCTGCTAACTTGGAGAATTGGAGACTGCAGCCATGCTGTGCAGCACCAGCAGCAAGCTCTACACACCAAATGGTGTGAAATCCTAGATTACGGATCCATTTTTCCGACTAAAAATGTCACAGTGTTACAGCCTGAAGCCAATAACTGAAGGAAAGGATATATATTTCTTACAACTGAAGATGACTTTCATTTTGATTTAAGATGAATTGAGTCATCTTTATGCAGGAGAGTGCAGCAACTGAGAAAATTGGCAAATGTTCTTTTAGGGTTTCGAAGCTTTTGTCGAAATGTTGCATGAATGAAAGAAAAAGCAAGATACTGAACTTTTTTGTTTTCACAGTATTTTGCAATCAGAAGATTACAAATTGGAAAAGATGGAAGGACAGCAGGGTAACTCTTTATCTTAATCAGTGTGCTAAGAATAGGAACTGGAAGTGCCAAAAACTGCACTTCGTCAAATGGCCACTTGAGGCTTGCCCCAGCTTTAGAAATCCTTCTCAGTTCAGTTCAGTTCAGTTCAGTTCATTTTTATTTCAAACATTTCAAACATGTGCCTTCACAATCATTACAAAATATCATTCCATTATTTGTTTGAAAAGGAGTAGGCTGAAGTATTTACTTATTTGTCCCTACCCCCTCAAGTTTTACCTCTCATTCATTTAATTTTTTTTTTGTCTTAAATTAAACAAACAACATATGAAACATATGAAGTAAAACAAAACATAACATACATAAATCAAAAACAAGAAATTAGCAAGCCCCACCACAGTATAGTTTCTTTCATATGAAAAATACAGAATGTGTATATTTGCAGATACACAAGTTATGGAAAAACAACAAAACAAAACAAAAAAACAAAAAAGAACCGCAACACCTCTCATACAAGGTCTTTAATAATCAGGCATAATCTTATCTTAAAGACCTCATAGTACCATATCACCCCAACAGAGCACTTCACTCTCAGATTGCAGGTTTACTTGTGGTTCCTTATGTATTTAAAAGTAAAATGGAAGACAGCGGCTTCTGCTTTCAGACCTCCCTCTTGTAAAATTAACTGCCAATTTGGATTCAGGAGACAAACACTCTCTCTACTATCAAGATTAGGTTTAAAACTTTGCTTTTGATAAAGCATATAGTTACCCTCCCTTAGATGTGCCGCAATTAGCCTATGCTGCTGAGAGATTCCCATGATGCGCATTTCTGAGTGTTTCTTCTACACTCACCTCATTTCATTTTCATTAGTTATTATTTATCTCAGGCTCTTGTCCACAGCGTGTCTTTGTCCTGTCTCCCCCACTCCATCCCTAACCAGTCGCGGCAGATGGCCGCCCCTCCCTGAGCCTGGTTCTGTCAGAGGTTTCTTCCTGTTAAAAGGGAGTTTTTTCTTCCCACTGTTGCCAGGTGCTTGTTCATAGGGAGGCATCTGATTGTTGGGGGTGTCTCTATATTATTGTATGGTTTTACCTTACAGTATAAGCAGTTGTTGTGATTTGGCGCTATATAAATAAAACTGAATTGAATTAAATCAATGATAACCATGCTGGTTGAATGGTAGCTGTCTGGTGTCTGATTGAAATGGCTTAACTTCTGCAAACTGGTATCCGTGAACTGGAGCTCTAATTACAGTTTCCTCTTTCACAGTTTAAAAAGGTAACTGACTGATTTAACTTTTAAACAGTGGTCTCAGTGAGGAGGTGTGTGGTTAAACTAACCTGGAAATTGTGGATGGGGTTGGGCGTGGGAAGCCAAGTGGAACGAGGATTCTCCTGGGTGCGGAAAGGCCCGTTGAAGGCCTGGGTGATGGCGCTCAAGTTGAAGGCACACACTGCAGATGCTGCAATACTGTTGCTTTATAGAGAGAGAAACAGGGAGGAGAAGACAGGAGGAAGAGGGTGGGGGAGGGAAAAAGAGGTAAAAATACAAATATTATTTCAACAATAATATTCATAACCGCTTAAAATGTTGGCAGCAAATGAAGGCATATCAGAAATCGACAATGTCCAGCTGTGCAACAAAGCTATTCTGCTAAGAGTTCCATCCTCTTAATGGAAGTCCTATCATTTATACCCACAATAAACAGGCGCTCCATGTCTAGCTTGCTTTGGCTGCAGGCTAAGCTATGCTATCAGTGCTGAGCAGTGAATGGCGACAGTATTAAGCTGAGGATATGGGAGGCAGCTCCACAGATTATGTGCACACACACACACACACACACACACACACACACACACACACACACACACACACACACACACACACACACACACACACACACACACAGTCGCCTCACAGGTGTAACATATGAGAGTAAACCCTGGCCGAACAAGCAATGCGAGCAAGGGTATTATCGTGATGCTCTTTACTAATATTGTGCTGCAGGGTAATGAGTTTCTTAACAACTTGCTACTGCTGACTGCTTCCTCCTCCTTCTTATACAGTACATCCAGTAACACACAAACTTTCTACAGCACAGTGAACAGCCTGCTGCCTTGACATAGCTTTTGCTGATAAACTACCAGTTAGAAGATAGTGAGTGATACCATTAAAGGGGAAAGAGATTGGGAGAGAGTGAGAGAAAAGGCAACAGCCACAGAGTGAAAGAGACTTGCACCGAATCCACACACAAGACTTTGCATTAGCAACACAAACATTAGCAGAGAGCCTTTAAAATTTTCAGCTGAGGTTTAGCGAACGCAATGTAAATAAGATGCAAGCCATTAGCGGGCCCATTGTGGACTTTTGTGAGTTGAGGAGTGAAAAATGTGGCTGTAATGACGTCTGCGTGGACACTCCATCAGCCTACAGAGAAAGGAATACTTTTAAAATGGCAGGGTTCCTGAGTTTGTTTTGGCTCCTTGTGTGAAGTATGAGTCATTGAAGAATGCTGGTTGCGGGAAAAGCTGTATCACTGGGGTTTGGTAAATGGTTATTTGTTCATTTTTCTTTCTTGTTCTTTTCCTGACACATGACATATTTATCCATCTCTTAGCTAGACAAGCCATATTGGAGAATTTATTTGCAATTACTGAAGTTACAGCTACAGTAATGAGATGTGCTGCTGGGTGAAAAATGTGCTAGGACACTTTTTATAAGGTTAAATGTCTGGTCTCTTTCGACCAGGTTCAGGTTTATATGGGGCAATTATCTGTTAGGTAAGATTTGGGTGTTTTAGATACATGAGGGCTAGAATGACATTATTTGTGGATCTTGTCAATCCTATTGTTTGTCTATTTTCACTACATCCTATTATGCTTTGGGTAATACAATTTCAAAATGCTCCCCCCCCCATAATGGCAGTGATTTAGCTGTACGTAACACCCGAGCCCAATAAATAATTTTAATTCCATTTTGGCAAAGCTACCCTATGAACAGTCATGCTGAATTAGTTTTCATCAGTTTCCTTTTCCACAGTATTCTGACCACCTGCCAAATACTGTTTTGGTCCCCCTTTTACTGCCTAGACATCCCTGACCCATCGAGACATGGACTCCACTAAACCCCTGAAGCTGTGCTGAGGTGCCTGGCACCGTGTTAGCAACGGATCCCTTAAGTCAGCGGTCCCCAACTCCCGGGCCACGGACCGGTACCGGTGGCATCCTACCACAAAGCATTTTTTGCTTTGTGGTAGGATGCATTATCCTGCTAAAAGGGGCCGCAGCCATCAGGGAATACTATTTCTTGGTCTGTTACAATGCTTAGGCAGGTGGTACGTATCAAAGTAACATCCAGATAGATTTCCAGACCAAAGGCTTCCCTGTAGAATATTGCCCAAAGTATCACCTAGCCACCACTGGCTCGCCGTAGTGCATCCTGCTGTCAGGTGTTCCCAGGTCATCAAAGAAAACATGATTCATCGGACAAGGCCACCTTCTCCCAGTGCTCCGTAGTCCAGTTCTGACACTCACGTGACCATTATTGGTACTTTTGGCAGTGGACAGGGATCAGGATGGGGCACTCTGACTGGTCTGTTCCTATGCAGCCCCAGTGCTTATAATGGTATGCCTGATTAGTGTAATTAAGATTCATCTTTAAAGCTCCACTTTACCACTTTTTGCAGCAATCGCCATTGCCTACTGGTGGTGGTCAGAGGGCCCGGTGGCGCCAGTGTCCGGCAGCCTCGCCTCTGTCAGTGCGCCCCAGGGCAGCTGTGGCTACAATGTAGCTGCCATCACCAGTGTGTGAATGTGTGTGTGAATGGGTGGATAACTGAATGTAGTGTAAAGCACTTTGGGGTCCATAGGGACTAAGTAAAGCGCTATACAAGTACAGGCCATTCTTATTCTTAGTTAAATAACTTTGAGTCTCTAGTTTGATGTTCAAAGTAATCAGTTTTTGTATATGACTAGAAAGCCAAAATGTCACAATCTGTTGCAACCATTGTTTTTTATTAAGTTACCATTCTTTTTTTTCTTTTCTTTTTTGTCCCGTTTGGATCTTTAGCCATCAGAATTGTTGTCTTAAGGCCAAGAAAGATGCCAAGCGGATTTATTTTACCAAGTGGATCATCATGGCCTTGCCATATTGGTCCATTTAATTGACCTTTATTATAATTATGTATTTATTTTATTTTCGGTTGCTATAAAACGGGACAGACATGACTGGGGGATAGGACAGGGAGAAAGAATGAAAGAAAGAGGGAGAGAAAGAAATACAGAGGGGAGAAGAGAGGGGGGGGAGAAAGAAAGAAAAACAAACAAAACACCTGGATCACCTGTATGGAGAAAAAAAAACAGAAGAGAAAGCAAACAAAGAAAGAGCAACATAATAAATACAGCACCATCACAATAAACTAGCTAGCAGTAGATAACAGTAGATACTAAATATTAAACGATATTGTGCAGCACGCAAGATAAACAGCGCACAATGTGCTTTGAGGCAGCAGCCAAGAAAGGTGTAGTCCGCGTCTGTGTACACCTGTGTGCATACCTGTGTGGATCAGCATGCTTGTATTCCAAAGGTTTCTCCATGTAACGATCTGCTAGGGAGTGTGGGGAGCCACAGCCCCGTCCACCAGGGTATGAAGCAGGTATGGAGGAGATCCAGGCCCCAGACATCCAGAGGCCCCAGAGTATGAGGACCCGAGGAGGACCACCAAAAAGGGGGGGAACCGTGCCACCCTCCTGGGAAGAGCTGAGTAGAGCCCCAAACGAGAGGTCACCCAGCAGCTACGGAGCAGGGGCCAGAGGGGGTTGCAGTGGCGTGCCCGCGGGCTCTGCCGGCAGCCAGCTGTGCCAGAGAGGACCGAGTTTCAGGCCCAGAGGCCTGAGGGCACCCCACCCCCTGGAAGGGGCCCAGGCGGGCCACAGGCGCCTGGCCCTGCCAATCGGCCACCAGGAGTGAGCCGGTACATACATGAGCGCCCAGCCCGAGTCGACAAGAACTACCAACACACCAACGTCTGAGGGCATCAGCCACCGGCAGGGAGTGTGGTGAGGGGAGATAGGCCTCCGTACTTTAGAGGGCCTGAGATGTACCCAGAGAGGTTGAGTCTAAGACCCAACCTGACATATAGACACAGACGAACAGGCGCACGCGGACACAGACGTGCATTCCCACCCCATATACACAACCAAATACTCGGCACTCACCCAACGTGTAGACAGACACAAATAGACACTGCACAGACAGTCGCACTCCCCAAACATTCTCTATATCCCAGGTCCAGGTACCCCCGCCCCCAGAGGGGCAAGCCACACCTAGACCCAGGAGATGTAACCTTTCTCTCTGGGGTGGAGGCAAGCGGACCGCCTCCTTATCTGCAGTAGCAGGGAGGCCCCGCATCCCGGACCCCAATCTGACGGCCAGCACCTCCTCCCAGCCCCCCAAGCCCTGACGGCTAACAGAACCGGGGTGAGTGAAGACCCCAAACCTCCCTACGCCCGCTCATATGTAGTGTTGCTGTGTGCTGTTCTAAAGTGCATTTAAGTTACCATTCTTACCTCAGAGTTGTTTCTAAGGTCTGCTGGGAGAGTGCTGGTTTCTTCTGTTGATTTTTGCGTTGAATACTACTTTCTCAGTGGTCCAGTTCAGGGCAGTGAAATAACTAATGCGTTCTGTCATTACCGCAGGGAAGCAAAGTGCTGTGCAGCTCCAAATGAGTTCTGACTAAACATTGGGAGAAGCCAAACAGGTGGCTCATTGACTGACTCAAAGGCCATTGAGGAAAACAGCCTGCACACTTCAGTAAAGGACTTTTTCTGGGTTTTTTTTTCCTTTTTTCTTTTCCAATGGCTCTGGTAGAGAAAAGAGTGGCAGGGAGGCAGAGAGAAAATGTGTAAAGCAGAGTGAGCCGCTGTGGTGAGCCAGCAGTAACCAAACCCCAACTGGAGGAAACCACAGGCAAATGCGCTGCAGTCACTGAGGGATATAGCCACAACAGTTTGCACATTCACACAGGCACAACTACACAGTTTGACATAATAGAAAGTTAAACTGTGGCTCCGTGGTCGTACCGTAGCTACAGCTTGCATTAAAGCTGCATTCGGTCACAGAAAGCCTGACATCGTCCAGGTTATTTGAGAGGTAATGCCAAGAGAGCAGAGCAAAAGGGTGCAGTGAAAGGACTGCAGCCTATTGCACTAATGGATGCAACCCATATGTTTTGAGCCTGCTTAAAAGCCCGGGAAAGTGATTGAAAAGCTGTTTGACATCTGCTATGCTGTTTGCCGCCGCTGCTTTGCCACTCTCCGAGGCCCGGGACCACAATGATTACTGTCAATATGAGTGAAGTTACTTCTTCAAGTGATTCATCTCATTCCAGCAGCCTCATCCTCTCACTGGTTGTCCCTTTAATTCCCTGTCTTATTTTACAGAATGTATCCATGTCCATCACTCTCTGTCCGATTTCTTTACTCCAGTTTGAACCAATTTAATTTAATGCTACACACGATATGTGTTTCTCTGGATTTTTCATTGTATGGTTTTTACTGTGCTCCCCTGCAGGTGTGTGGCTTTTTGCAGAGCATCAGAAATGGAAGGAGTTCGAAAGAGAAGGTAGAATAAGAAAGATCAGGTTGACGAGGCTCTGCCTCTCTGTTAGATATGCATTACCTCCATATCCACTGATTATTGAACACTCTCCAAACCAATATATAACATGTTTTGTAGCTACTTGGCGCTGATTTTGCAGTGCTGTATTTTTACAGTCGTACTATATATTTCTATTTTTATTAACCCTCTCAAGGCAGGCGTTGCAGATTTGCAACAGTTAAAAGCTAACAACCTGATTACCCCACATACATATTTTATGAGGTTTTTTTTTACTCAGAAGTACCACTGCAGGTATTCTTTTGTGCATTAGCAACAAAAACTTAATTTGAGCCTGAGAGGGTTAAACTGCCTGTTTTTATCTGCAGCTAAAATGAGTCATCTCTTGGTGCAGCATCAAAGTACTGCTTATTCATAAGTGCATCAGTAATGATAATGACACAACGTATCTGTATAAAATGTTTAAAAGGTCAAGTTCTTTAATTTTTTAATACTGAGTTATTGCTATTTTACATAATGACTCAATTTGCTGATATTTTACTATCACAGAGCATTTTATTTGGTACATGTGTTAACATAAATATCTAATCAACCAGTCACATGGTATTAACATGTTTAAGGAATGTAGACATGATCAACACAACCTATAAAGTTCAAATCATGCATCAGAATGCGGAAGAGAGGTGATTTAGGAGACTTTGAACATGGTATGGTTGTTTCAGAAACTGCTGATCTCAAGGGGTTTTCTTAGACAACCATCTTCAAGGTTTACAGAGAATTAGATGGGAAAGAGAAAATATCCAGTGCGCTGGATGTCTCAGATCCCTTTTTGATTACAGAGGTCAGAGGAGAATGGCCAGACTGCCTCAAACAGTCAGTCAAATAACAACTCATTACAACAAACACAGAAAATACACTGAAAACAGTGTATTCATCTCCTGATGGCTGCTATCAACAGGATAACACGCCATGTCACAAAGCTTAAATCATGTCAAACCGGTTTGTTAACATCACAATGACTTGGCATGGACTGTATGTGGATCCAAAGCTTGGTAAAACCACAAGATTCAGATCACAAAAAGATGTCTTTAGTGCAATAAACACACTGCAGTTAAGTTTAACTCCAGGCCCCTAAACATGGTCGTGCTGCCAGAGATACTCATTATATCACCCAATGTGAATTAATGCACTGCTGAAAATAGTCCAACAACTCCTCTGTTTACTGCTAAAAAAAAACCTGCAGGGCCAGCTGTTTAAGGAAATTAAAAAGGAAACTATATTAACACATTGCCAGTTGTCATGCCTTCTCAAGACTTGCTGCCAATAAGAAAGACATAGCAAAAACGAAGGCTTTATCCTTCAAGTAAAACTGAAGGAACTGAAAACTTAATTCTGCAGATGCCGTGGCACTTTTCCAAGATCAGTTCAAATAAAAAAAAAAAAAAAAAAAAAAAAAGGTGTAAGGAAAGTAATGAACTCCTCGCTCAGCCTGGTTTCATGGCTCCCTGCAAACCACAATCAGCAAAGATCAGAACACCAGAGAGTGTCTGGTAAACACAAGAGGCTTATATGCATCTCACCTGATAATCTTATCTTTTTAGTTTGGAGGTGGCACAGCTGCTGCTGCACGTTCGTTTTGTTTGTGAGCTTCCTTTTTCTTACTAAACATTTTTTTTCCTGGTAGCATCACCTGACTGGTCGAACTGTGTCCCTAGTGAGTCTGTTTTTAACTTGCTGCATTAAAAAAAAAAAAAGATTTGACAAGCAAAATGCACGTGCAGCGCTAACACACATCAGAATCCCCAGCTTTTTAGCTAATGCACCTAACCTCGTTTTGTGTGAGGAAGGGTACAGCTCAAACCACATTAAGGCCAATGTTTCAACCTCGTCGAATACCTGCATCGCAGCAAAAAAGGAAAAGGGCCCACTCAGCACAGCTACATGGCTGCAGGGACCAGAAATTGAACAGAGGCTGCCAGGATTATCCATACATATTTTTATACTGCACAACAATACGCCAGCAAAAGCAACAGCTTTGCCCCGAAACAGTCACATTCAGAGGCAGACTGAGTCAGCAACACCTACACTAAACAATAAAACAATGCCACGAGTTCAATAGGTTGCACAAAAATCCAGGTGTTAGATTGGAGACATCACAAAAAAAATCCCAGCGACGACAATAACAATCTGACACACAATTGAACCTCGGTGGGGGGTTTCATCTCTTAAAAATGTGACCTATATTTGCTGCGTGGTGAATCAAACGGGTCAAAAAATTAGAGAAAGTAAAGAAAATGTTAATAAAAATGTGTGTTTGTGTGAAAGCTGTAACATAAATAGTGGAAATACAGAAGCAGAAGAGTCCGTGAAGCTGTATTCAGATCAGGCCCAGTCTTCAAGATGGACTCCCAGTTCATTTCAAGGTAGATTGGATGTCAGTGATGTGACGGGAAGAGAACATTGTGTAAAATCAGAAATATGGTAGTTATGTGGCTTGTCTCACTCGACTGCCCAGAATATCATTTATCGTACACGTCAAATCTGATCTGGCTTGAAGTCAGTCACATATTTTCCAAGGATAGGAGGGCTCTCAGGGTCCCTAGGTGTTCTGTGAGTAAGTCAGGGGTATGTCTCAGTGAGTGTGACTTGCACTAAAAGTATGACGCGCCAAGTAACTATTGTGGCTGAAGCTAGAGATCATTTATCCTCTAATGAAATTAGTATTTGTGGAAGTTACAAGTCGGAGTTAAAGATCTATTTGCACCGCTTTCCACTGTCAAATTCGAAGGATACGTGTCCAACAATTTATATAACTTTCCCAAAATAAACTCATCGCTCTGCTAAATCTGCCTTTGAACGAGGCAGTCTGGACACTGTAGCGTGAACCTGCTTGTCTGTAGTACAATCTAGACCTAAAGAAATCTCTACATCAATTCCATTCACATTAGTTGCATGCAAAGATAACACTTAATCCGGCCTAAAAGCTCAGATTAGTCCATTTTTCAAAAGACTGAAAAAATATCCATCGTGTGAACAGTGGAAGTCGGGCATCAGTGCATCAGTGCAATGATTAATTTTGTTCTTTCCACTGATCTAAAACCCAAATGCACAGAGTTTAGAGAGATATACAGCAGATCATTTCATTTAGAAAGCTGAAGACATCAAATGTTCTGCACTTTTGCCTCATAAGTTACTTAATAGATAAATCACTTACACAAATTACACACTAATCAATTAATGGACCATTTGTTGCAGTACTCCATATCCCCCTGCTAACCTCTCCAATATGAGACCCCTCAAAGAACGGGAGAAGTGGAGGGGGTCAGTGAAGTCACCTAGAAATAGATAAGGAGGCTCATAATTAGTTAGTAATGGCAGGTTAGACACCTCAGCGGGAGAATCACTGCGCAGAAGGACCTTGCCAATAAGGAACCTGAGTTAATTAAAAGACCTGGCTGTGCTCTTAGGACTTAAGTGTCCTTATTCTGATGGAATGCTAAAACCTTCCTCACAGCTTGACGTGCTCTGTTGGACGGTGGTGGCTTTTTTTTTCTTTGTTTTTTTCTCTAATTACCTGATGTGAATTCATGGCTCAATCAACGGTTTTACAAACCAACCAAAATCAGAAAAAAACAATAAACTGGTAATATCATCATGCTAACATAAAGTTTACTTTGGCTTCCAGTTGGAAACTGCAATGAGGCTTAAACGTGTGTCAGCACAGGAGTTGTAGTGCCACGGAGGGCAACTGTCTCACTAACTGTGGCTGCTGAAGGCATTTTGGAAGCATTGCTAAAAAGCTGTGCTGTGTCTGCTTCTGAAGGGAGCTCATCAAGCTGCAAAGAGCAGATGAGGAAGGAAGCGTCCAAACTAAAAGGCTCTGTGCAGACTGAATGCTCTACCAGAACGCTCTCCCTGTGGTATGAACATGCACCGCAGCAAAAAACACACATTTCTGTTTAAAGCATACAACTGTCCATGTAAGCTACTTAACAAATCCTATTTTTCTCACTCTGTATCCATAAAATCATGAGGGGAAATGTACTTTACTGCCCAAAACGTAGGATACCCACACTCAGCACTGCACAGACAAAAGGGGGGAGGATCAAAGAGGTTGCTGATGCTCTGTTAGGGAGCTGCTTTTGCTTAGTGGGCTGTGTAGAGATTGAGTAACAGGGATGAAAACCATTATGTTTTAAATCCGTTTATACACAGCAGCATTCTTTGCAGTGTAATACAAAAATCAGCGCCTCCCTTTTTTAATCGTTTGATCTAGAAAAATTGAGAGAAGTCTTCAAAATGCTCATTTCACAAAGCAGCGCCTTTGAATTTTGCGAGAACAAAACTTTGTGACTGTTATTTCTTGATGAACAACTTCACTGACGACCGAAATTGTAGGTTTTGTCTGCCAAACATCAACCTAAAGTGACCAAGGGATAAACCAAGACGGTCACAAAGAGAGGGAGGAGGTGGATTTATAGTACCGAGAGCCGGCCCAGGCAGACAGAGGGTATAAGTGCTCCGTTCCAGCTCTTCCTGTTTTGTTTTACAGCCCCAAACTCCTGGGAGCAGCTGTGAGTCTGCTCAATTTAGGCCAGACAGATGGAGGCAGTGTTGGTGGTGATTGCATTAACATATCCAGCCCCAAAGAGCGAAGCAGTTTTGGAGGGTGGACCGGCAAGTCGCTTCAGAATTGAAGGAGGAGACAATGGGAGAAAGACAAAAGCTTGGAGCTTAATGATTTTTCTCATTACCTCTTCTCATTTCTCTATCTCCTCCTCTCTTTCTTTATCCCCCTGGCTTTTCATTTCTTTTGTCTCTCGGCCATTTCCTGCTCTCTCACGCTCTTCCCATCTATCACCAAAAATGGCTGCAGGCTGATGGGAAGCAGCAATGCAGTGTCAACTGCCAGCGGCTTAACAGGTGAGAGAGCAGAAGGTGAGAGGCAGGATTCAACTTCTCCCCTGACACTACTCAGAATACATCTGAATAGCATCAGCCATGGCTCCTCACACACACAAAGGCACACCTTACACGCACGCAGGCACAAAGTGCATGTACAGTTCAAGAGATTGTTTTGCCACGCTTGCAAGGTTTATCGCCAAGTCTTAATAGTTTCACATGACTTTGACTCAAGTGGTGGACTGGGTGGCTTCAGATTCGACTTTCCAAATTTAAAAAGAAAGGTTATGTACGCAGCATCCTTGGCATCTGCTACATACTTCCTTGTCACTGTGGAAAAGAGCATTTCATGACTCAACGGTAGATGTATATGTAGTGTTTTCTCACAAGTGAGAAAGAAAGTGTTGTCTTGGTTTTTAGTTTTGATTCATCCTTTATTCTTCAGTGTGTTTAGTTACTCAATCTCATGCAAGGTTCAAAATTTGTCCCGAGGGAAGTCTTAAAAGGAAAAGTCAAAATTCATTGAAGGGTACGAATGTGCTGAGATAATTTGCAGAACCTAGGTGCAGAGAGAGATACATGCTGTTTAAATATACTTCAAAATAAATGCAGTCACAGATAAATGGAATGGTACTTATTTGGCACCCTTCAACTCAATTTGAGCACTTAAAGCACTTACTTTAAGTCTCTGAATCTCACACACAAACACACAGAGCACTTTTAATCTAACATCCATACAGACACTCATATTCCGATGGATGCATTGGGGGCAATTTGGGGTTCAGTATCGTGCCCAGGGATATTTCGACAGCTGGACTGGAGGAGCCTGAGACGGAGCCACTGACCTTTCGATTGGTAGATGCCCCACTCTACCACTTGAGCCACATCTGCAACACACATTAAAGGATTGCAGACATAAAAAAGGCCCAAGCTATAATTTATATTGATGTACATGTCTCCTTGACATCTTTTCTTGGACTACTGTGTTAAACAGAGTGACCAAGCTGCTGTGCGCTTGCTGCTACCCTCTAATTAGAGCAGAGTGTGACACAATTACACTTTTACTAAACATAAAAGCCGCAAAATAATCTCCAATGTACACACTTTTGTTCTCGGTGTTTCCTCTCTGTAATGAAGTGTGTTACACCCCCACCTGGAGCAATCAAACGCACCAGAGAGAGTATGAGTCAATCTGTGTATCCAGCTCGGCAGAGAGCTGTGTGCATCCGCACTGATCATTAGCAGCAGCGGGGTGGCTCAAACTTTGGAAAATTGTCTCTCTATACAGGCAGGAAAATGTTGCAGTAACAAACCTTATGAAGTGACGAAATCTGAGGCCTAAATGAGGAGAAGTTCAAGTGCTACGGTGTGTGCGCCAGTGTTCCCTTATTAATATTCTTGTTGCTGTTGAAAGGGCTCTTCAGCACAGCTGCAGCTTGTTTTGGTGGGGTTGTTCATCCTTTCTATTCAACAGCGAGGGCAACATTGAGGAGGAATGCATGGGTAAGTGTTGCATTACAGTAATTTTATGCTTTATGATACAAAGAGGAATATTGATGCTGTCACACTAGATACATAAGAGACAAATGCTGATGAAATGAGCCCTGGGACGCAGACATACGATCCCTTTCAATGAATCTGTGGTCATTCTGTGTGTCTTTTGGGTTATTTTGTGTCTTTTTTAGATTTTACGCTCCTTTAGTAATCCACCTGCAAACACCGGCTGAGCAGCAGGCTCATACCCACATTTGCACAGGCTGAATTGATTTAGATAGTAAATGCCAGAAAAGTATTTTCTCTGCCATTAATGTGCATTTTTTTGAAAGAACAGACTCTTTGGTGGGCTGTTAACTTGGGGTGTTTAAAAAAATGTGAACACTGATAATAAAGCTAATAATATATTGCTTGGGGAGGAAAATCGAGATTGCACATGAGCTCTTTGAAACGACTAATCTCTTTTGCCTGCTTTTAAAGATAAACTGTTATGTAATGTGGTTAAATACTAGATCTAAAAACATGGAAACCTCGTCTAAAGTAAAACCTGTTTTCCCCCCCAGGATGACATTTTTTCCCACATGTGTTCACAGACTGTAGACATCATATACTGAAAACAAAGCAAAGACACCCAATCGAAATGTCTGTACATCAAAATTTCGTCCTCGACTTATTTCAGCCTATTTTCCTCAATTATGCTGCAACAAAAAAAGCACTTCACAGTTCGGTCGCGAATAAATTGGAATAAAAGTGGAGTGCAAAGTGTGTAAACAAAAGGCAGGTGGTTGAACTTTATTAGAGAGCGGCGCCGCATTCAGCAGGTGCAGCACTCAGCGCCCTAAACGTCTGCAAGCATCACTGCTTTACCTCAAACACAGAGCCGTGATGAAATGGCCGCGTGCCACGGGTTTTCTCTCGGCGTCTAGAAATGCCTACGACTGCATCAAAAAAGCCAAACAAATCGTGTGTGTCAAACAGGGCGGGCAGTGTGCGCGCTCGAGCTCACTCACACATTGGTTGTGAAGATGCCGTAGATAAGGTCTTGCTCGGGCAGGTAGAAGGTGCTCTGCAGCTCGTTGTAGTAGAAGGGGATCTCCCCGGAGCGAGAGCAGTTGAGCCTCGCCTTCATGAACGTGGTCCAAGTGTCCTCCAAGAGAAATCGCCCGCCGATGTCGTTCTTGCAGACCCTCGCCACGCGGGAATACACCGTCTTGCCGCAGTCGTGCTCCACTGCATTCTCCCTCAGGAAGAAGAAGGTGAAGAGGCCGACGTCGTAGGCCGAGATAAAGTGGGGTTCTATGGGGGGGAAGAAGGGGAGAGGGGATCATTACATCTACTCCTGCAGCACAGAAATATTTGCAGCATTTATCTTGTAGATGCTGTTTGCTTTGACCCTTTTGCTCCTTATTACTGAATGCAAGCACAAGTTTGAATTCCTGCCACCCCAGTTTGAGATGGTCTGGAAAAGGAGCCTAAATGTCAAATGTGTAAATGAGGAGAAGCCGCAGAGAGGGATAGGAAGCAGATAAAAAACGGTTACTAATAAATCTGTCTGATATTTTGATGGTAAATCCATGGAGCGATTTCTGTTTAACTACATGTCCGCGCTGCTTTTATTGCCTGGGAAAAGGGGGGGTGCGGGTGGGGACACATAGAAAATGATTAATGGGCCTCTCTGCTCAGTGGGTTATCAGGTAAACGGCACAGAACAAGAGGGACGTTACTGTCACTCTTTAGACACGAATGACTCATCACCAAACACTAATTTACTGCTGTCTGCTGTCAGGGGGAAAAGGGCGCTTCGACTTGTACATTTGTGTTTGGCAGAAATCTAACAGGACAGGCTCGTTTGAAAACTCACTTTCTTTTTGTTGCAGCATCTTCTCGTGGTGACAGTCTTGGCTTTATGTACGCCGGAGACATGTGCAGACACATCAAGTGTAGTTTCTTGTGTGATACTTTTAATGAAACGCTAAACTTTACAATCCTAGTTTGTAGCATAAAAATAAACCTAAAAAAGTTGTTTTTAGTATTGCATATAATTGAAATGACCTGTTTTTACAGGTGATGAGTGTATTTTGAGGGTTTTGCAGAAAAACATTCATAAGTGTTAATAAAAAGCTGAGGTTGTTAACGATCACTAAGTAGAAGACGTCTTGTTTTTCATGAGAGGATTAAATTGTTGCGACACTTCCAGCTTAACACCCACACGGCTGTTTTGACACGGAGCATCACGCTGAAGATTTGTTTTCTACCGCTGTGTTTTCTTCTTCTTTCAGATGAGCACTGCTCATGTGCAGAAATGATCAAACACACTGCTGCTGCTGTTGTTTTCCCTTGGGACCCATTTATTGTAACTTATAGCACATCCGGGCACATGCACACTCACACGGGCAAAACATGAATGGAAGAATACCTTAATTTGCACAGACACATGCACACACATAATGAAAATGTAAAAGGCAGATACTGCGATTACAAACACACACACAAGCTTCCACATGCACAAACAGGATGGACATGACCTGTTAACAGCCGTGTTGGAATGTGCATCAGAGCCTACCGAGTCTTTTTAGAGATTGTAATTTTTACACAAAGCAGGGAGAAAACTAATCCGCTTCTCCACACACAGCGACAGCATCTGTGATGAAAATAACTGGCAGTTTGGGCCGAGCACAAACCAAAGCTCCCGTGGTATCAAAAGAAGAAAGACACAATCAGCAGGAGGAGGGATCCCAACTTTTCAACGCTGTAATCAAGTTTTATTAAAGGGGCGGCGAGTGCCAAAGACCTCGCTCCCCGACCGCCATAATTACTCTGCGAGAATGTGAGGAAAGCAGCGGTGGCTAATTTAGCAGGTGATCTAATCGACTTATCGAGTTAAATTAAATTTACTTGTGATTCTTATCAGTTCATCCTCAGCTGGTATTTCAAATCGAAGGCGAGTACAAATGCTATTAAAGAAACAGAGCTTGTTATTAGCATTTTTATTATACATGAAACCCAAAGGTAATCACAGTGTTTACAGCGGTGGCAAAAAGATTTGTCAAACCTTTGTCAAGATCTCTGTAATGAACTCCGATCCCCCATTTAGACTGTTAATCGGTGCAAACAGGCGTGCTGATGAACAAGTGAGAGTTGCCATGCCTGCAGGGTGACTGACACTGCAAAACCATCATAATGTGTTAGTGCTACTTTCCCTTTAAAGCTAAGGAACTGTTATATGAAAGCTGGTGAGCTAATGTAAGGGATAAGTGTGTGTATTCGGTGTGCTTGAGTCGTTCTGTGTTTACATACTGTACCTGTGTTTACTGTACGCACTGTACGTGTGTCAGGCAAAGGGCAGGTGGAGCTGACAGATTCTGCATAATATTACTGAAGCTGCGTGGGTGCAAACTGTGATGAACAGAGTTTTGTTTTTTCCCTCTGTACCCTGCTAAGTGATAAACAGATTGTTCAATCTGGCAGGCTGGTTGGGTGCTGGAGTAAAGCTGCCTCCAGTAACGTCACATGATGCCTTAGATCAAACACAATCACTGCTGAAAGTGCACGGCTATTTATTATTCAAGCAAAGGGATGCTGCAGGAATGCAAAGATGCTCTGCTAAACACAGGTGGGATGGGTGATGTCGGGTAGTTTAATTACATCAACGGGACAGACGAGCTCTTTTGTAAGCAGGTTAGAAGCCTCTGATGATCTCTGTTTTCATTTTTACACAGAACTGTTCGTTTTGTGTCTTTTTGACATGTCTCACTTCTCAGCTGGCTTAGCTGCTAAAAGAGTGGGCAAAAGATGTCTGAATATATCTCCTGCAAAAACTTGTTTTGTACTAAACTAATTTGTTTTGCCAGATAAGATTTGGAGGAAACATATGTCCTTGAGGATTATACTTCCAACCTTTTTTTCCTTTGCAGACAAAGTAAGAGCGCACACACTGCACACAGACCGAGGGTGAGTATGTGTGTATGCAGCTTTAGGTTACTGGAATATTTGGTTTGGATGAAGGAAATATAAAGTTTGTGGTTCATCCGGAGCTCAAACCTAAAGTAGATTTATACTCATCCTTACTTTGGATTCTGAAAACAACCTGCTTTGGATGTGAGCACAGAAGCTCCACCCACCTGCCATTCAATCCTTCTGTTTGTGAAGAGCAGCCAATAAGAAAAAAGCTGGGTTAAAGGATGTGAGAAGGGTGCTAAAACAGCTTGTTTCAAACAGAGGTTGAAATGAGGGGCTGCAGTAAGGTCCAGTATAAGATACATAATAATTATTGTGAACCGAGTTATGAAAATGTTATCTAGTACAGTCTCATGATAAAAATATGGAGCTGGAAATGACTATAATGGATCCACTTTAACTTTTAATTTTATTATAGTCTGACAAAGTTGTGCAAAAAAATTCATGATTTATAAAGAAATGATTGCATAACAGCAATAAAATGCTTTAAGGGGGCTCTAACTGTAGCAACAAGAATCCTGCTGTGCAAAGAATAAAGCTCTGCAAGGCCCACAGCATTGTCCAAGAGCAGCGGCTGGAGCATTGGAGAGGTATCAGCAGAGTAATATAACTCTGGCTATGAAGTTCTTTGTGTGCATCTATGAATATGATTAGATGTTACAAGTCAGTTGGCAGATGAGCAGCTGAGGATTGAGCCACTCAAAGGGAAGCATGAAAGAAGCAGTTCATGCCAACTGGCTTATACACTGCTCTACCTGAACTAATGCTATACTCTTCTTGCCAGGAGCAGATTTAAAAAGAAAGTTGGAGACATGCTCAGTATTTGCTTTGCATTTGTAGTGTCATTAAGATTTTTACTATCACTTAATAAATAAAATGATCTGCCGAGAAACATTTTTCCGAGAGCTGAGAGGAGGTCGAAGGCTAATAGCAAAAACATAAATAAACATGTGGCTACCAATGAGACCTGTGAGGAAACCGAGAGAAGCATGCAGGCATTTTCTTAGGACTTTTTCCTCAGGAGACTGTGCATGTAGCTCCTTGTGACATTCAGATGCATGATGGGAAACAGTTGGTCAGCACCTGGCAGGCAACCAATCCAATAAGAGAAGAGACTGATTAGATCCAGGACCCCCTCCCCGCCTTTGGTTCTGCTGAACTGGAGAGGCTCAGAGCTGGAAATGAGATTTTCATTCACACCCCAAATTCACCGGGGAACACAACTCCATAACACTCATAGCATCAGCCATGAAGCAAAGCAGGCTTCGACCGGCGGAGTGGAGGGCGACATGTGTGCTTCACTGTGCGTGCAGCCAGCTGTGATTATGCTGATGTGCACTCGATCTTTTTTTTTTTTTATGCTCACTTCCCGTCAACAGGCTTTCTTCCTGTGCCAATAAAGCACACGTGGAAGCATGTGGAGCTTGCACACAGTCTAAATACATACATGCATGTTCAAGCCCACACTTGCATGCACACACAGGCGGAGTCCCCGGGATGGGGCGAAGCATGCTGTGTGTTGTAATTTCACCCTCTCCCTGCTGTGAGGAATAATTACACCGCTCACTGACTCCTCAGTCCTCAATCTTTCCCGCTTCCCTCTCATCCTCATCCCGGACCTGCAACTCTCTCATCTGTCTGCTATCACTACCACACACTCACACCATCAGACTCACCCACCTTTTAGTTGCACAGCATTTTCCTATTCTTACAGCAAGAAATACAGTTTACACTATTAATTTTTTTAACAGTGAAAGACAATCAGTCGCCATCAGCTCTAAATGATGGATTGGCTGCGTTTCTCTCTTTCACGTCTCTTTCACGAAAGCCAGCAGACAAAACAAGCTATTCCGACTGCACGAAACAGATTCACCGTTTGGGACTTTGGTGATCTGTCTGACATTTAATAGGCCAAATGTTCAGTGGAAAAACTGAGAAAATAAGAGGGCGGAATCAAGCAGTAATGAAAATAGTCATTAGTCACTGCCCTCATTACATAAAGAAAGACGTTTTCTGACACGGCTGCTCGTATTTTATACAGATAATTAAACCAGGAGAGAGTTTAATATACATCCAGGCTTTGAAAGAACTGTTAGTCATCTGACATTGTCTGTGAGACTGAAAATGAATCTGACCTTTACTTCCAGAATCGCACATGTTCTTTATATAACACATCCAGTTATCTCAGTGCTGCTGCATATCAAAGAAACTCGATGACAGCGCTTTTCAGTGGACGGTCCTGCTACATTTCTGCTTGAGTCAGATTGTGTTTTAATGTTTACAGTAGAGGGAAAAAAGGCACAGTGTCAGCAGCTGGGAGATTACTGACACCAGCACCAGACGGACCGACAGTATTTCATGTTCCCCGCCATTCTGTAAATCCCACCAATTCCTATGCCTAACCTGTAACTCTGTGTTCTACACAGTACTTCAATCACAGTTGTCTTTGTAGACCTTTGAAAAAAAAGCATGCCGGATTGATCTATCTTGGCTCTAACATAGGAGGGAATTGTGTTGGAAGCAAAAGTGCCGACTTAGCCCATCTGCCGCTCAAGACAGGACCTGAGAAATGTTTAAAGAAACAGCAGCAGGTATTTTCTATTTGACACAGTATAACCCTGTGGATTATCTCAGGTTCAACAGGTCAGATTACTGATCAGATTACTAGTTTTATTTGATTAGATTTCTGGACTCTGACAGAAAAATATAATGGAACATTTACTCAGTCGAACACAAGCAAACCTGTAACTCACACCCCTGAAATTGGAGGATTTAAAAGCTCTAAAATGAACCCAAGAGCGCCAGTAACACAAGCTCGCAGCTCTGCAGCATAAGCATTTTCTGCACGTCTCTGCTTTTTCATTCAACATTTATGTAACAGAATTGAACAACGCCTCCTCCTTTTGGGAATTTCTGGTGGCCATATTTCACAAAATACTGAGTAGCAAAGTAATTAACTAGAATTTTAATTGGTGATGAAAATACTCATTATCTGAAGCACAGTTAAAAAAAGACACACTTAAATAAATGACACTCAAATAGGACGTCAGTGTGATCGTGCAGTGATTCTGTACCATTCAGCCATTTGGAGTTGTACTGGGCAGTCCGGAGTGGTGGCATGCCGCCCAAGCTCCGGTATATGACGGGGTCACGGCCGGAGAAATCGATAACAGTGGCGGCATACAGCTCTCCGCTCTCTGTCACCACCGCCGTGGAGTTGTGACGAGGGTCGTACGGGCAGCGGGCCACGCCATTCACGCTCTCCAGCACGCTGCTCAAGTTGCCCACCTGAATGCAGGGCACAGAAACGGAGCGAGACGGGCGGTGCGTTAAATCTGCAGCCTTTTCATTGCGTTTCGACAAAACCCGCACAGCCGGACACACACATAACTACCTCTCTGGCGATACAACGCGGCTGGAAAGCATTGGTTCCGCACGTTATGACCTCCGTCTTGTTCACCAGCAGGACTCTGACGTAGTTCTGACATTCGGTCTGCAGAGAAGAAGGAAGGGGGAGAACACTTTGGAAAAGTTGAAGTAGAGCAAAAGCTGAGGTGGTTAGCTAAATACTCTTGGACGTGTTGCTGAAAAGAACAATGGACCAAGTCTTTGGGTACCGGCCTGGCATGCAATCAAAGCAAAGCAATTCAGTGTGCAGCTTTTGCTCTTGTGAGTCTATTGTTCAGAAATATGAATACTCGTTTGTAACTGAATGGAAGCCTGTCTGCGACACTGACATGGGCTCTACAATAAGGCAAGAATGTGTTTTAATAAAAAGAATCAAATCTGCTTTAACAAAGGCTGAGAATGGATTTATTGGTCTTTGCGGCTAAGGACTGAGGTAATTGCGGTGATGCAGGTTTCGAAGAAAAATGATAGCCTGTTGTATATTTGGTATCAGTCTTCACTGTATAGACACTGTGAGAGGAAAAAAAAACCCAAAACAAAACTGTGGTGCAATTAGTTCTTACAAAAATCATTGAAGCAGGAATACTGATCGAACCAATTGTTATCAGATATGTTTGAGAGGAAGTCCTTTTGAGAGTCTCACCCAAGACTCTCTTGTGCACATTTTCTTTCCCTTCCCTTTTGCCCTCTCTCTTCACTGCAAGAAAAACAACACTTGATTGAAGGGTCTGAAATAGCTGCTCTGCACAGAGCCCTCCCATGAGGCCCACAAGGACCTCGCCACGACAGCCAGAAGATATCAAAATGGCCTCTCTGTAAGCCAGGCAGTGCTGACATGAAGTGTTGTAATTGGGGGCGTGATGGAGGTTACCTCTGTTTTGCCTTTGCTCTGGCAGGACCCCCTGGTCTCCTCGTCCGGTGCCCATTCTGTCGCCTAGGAAACAAAAACAAGAAGAAAAAAAAAGTCCGGTGATGACAAAAGAGGCCGAAAATCAGTCAGCTGAGTCCTTCAGACGCTTACAACAGTTACGCAACAGCACACTGTTGCTAATACTGTAGGCACGCTCAAAAAGATGCATGAAAAGACTTTAACCTCATTGCTGTTTGTTTATTGTGTAAACATGGCGACTGGCTTGGCAGCCCGGAGCTTATTCGAGGGTAGCGGGCAAAGCACGCAACGAGGCATTTGAAGGGCTGAGGACAGCATTAGCATGTAAATGGCTTTCTCTCTCTCTCTCGCTCCCTCCTTCTTATCCTTTCTTCTCTCTCTGAAAGTTTGCAGCACTCACCTCCACTCCACCACCTCCACCCTCCCACTGCCCAATTATATTCCTGTTGATGGGTATGTCTTGGGCTTAATTATGGATGCAGTACAGCAGCGCTGCGCGACTGCACTGCAAACACACTAATGCATGAGCATACACACAGTCTGCCTTGGCCACCGGAGCTGCTCTGGCTCTTGTTTAGAGGGGTTGAGAGATGTCCCTTTCTTGGCATTAACTGTACGGTTTATGAGCAGGTGCCAGAGGACCCCCCGTTATGTGTCACTGGCCTCATTTTACTCATCCTCCTCCCCATCTCCTCCTCTTCTCTGATCTCCCTGCCCAAGGAGGAGGTTAACTAAATGTAAAAAAGTCTGCCATTATATAGCAACAATTCATGTCTTTCTTATTCTCTTTATTTCCTTCCCTCCCTAAAGGATTAATGTCACGCAGAATTGATAATTATCTACATGTTGGGGGATTGCCAGGAAAACTGGCCAGTGGGACGAAGCTGTGACCCAACATTCAGCGAAGCCTGCCAACTGAGGCCAAACAAGAGTCAACATTAAACTGGGTCACAATTTCATTCGCCAGATGGAGAACTCGAACAAACTCCAAGAGTTAAAAAGGCAAAAACTTTGATTCATTGTGAAGCTCCTCTTAACTAAAACTTCTTTATGTGTAAATTTGTCCTCAGGTGACGCCATTTCTTTTCTTTTCTGGATCTTCATTTTGCTTAAATTAAAACTCAGTGGCAGAGACCTAAAACTGTATAGCCCTAAGACTCTGTAAAACGCTCTGCTGGGAGAATAAAGTTTTGACTTAATGATCTTTATTTTATTTTTTTCCAGATCCTCACTGCAAAGCGTGTAGCTCAGAAATAATTTAAGAGGAAATAAAACATTCTAAGGACATTTAATCAGAACTTAAGAGAACTGCCAAAACCATTCTGCGGACAAAATGTAGAGTATATAAATAGATCTCTTATCTCACAGATCATGGAGTTTATCAACTATGCTTTAAGGGATGGAAGTTCATGATTTTGGATGATTAGCCTCTGCATAAATTCTTGCTAATGAGTGAAAACGCCACACTGAACAGCGCAATCCGCGGCCTAACGAGCTGCTCAAACATCTGCACGTTATCTTGGGATTTCTTTTCTTGCTTTTATTCTCAGCTTATATTCATAGACAATTCACAACTGTGTGATTGTTTTTTTATTACTGTGGCAGAACAGTTTCTGCTGCCAAGACACTGCAGGCAAACAGTTCTTAATTATTTTAAATGTCATTCTTGATTCTTTTGGATGCAGCTTAAACCCCTGCTAGTCAATACTGTCTTTGTTAGCGACATACATCAAAGTAAAGATGTTTCTTGTTGTACAGATTCACACCCATCAATGAGTATTTGTTTACTGTGCCGGACGTGAATGTTGCTCATTAGCCTCGGCAGCACACAGCTAATATGCTCTACGCTACCTGCGCAGCGCTGCAACCGCAGACAAAGTTAGCTACAGGATCCCAAGCATTGTTAGAGATCATACCAGACTTAAATGCGACGAACACATTCACCACAGCAGCTTTATAAACAACTGTGTCGAGTTGATGTTACACACTGTGCTTTAAATGTCATGCTAAGTTTGCACAATTTAATTCCACTGTAGACATCTGGAGGCATAAAGAGTCGGGAAATGGGGACTGCTTTTGTGTGCGAGGCTGACTTTTACTGTCGTTCTTCTAATACAGCTTAAGGTAATAGTGCTTTAACCCCTGGGCCATTGTGAGGATGGTGGTAGATCGTTTCAGTTTGACGGTCGGGGTGAGGAGCTGAATCAAATGGGAAACACGCCTCGAGGGATGGATGCAGAAAGACAACACGCACACGTTAAGAGGAAACTGTGGTGTTCCTGCTCTCGCTACTCTGTTGCCAGCTGAAGAGAAAAAATGTTTGACATGTTGATGCCATACTTGGAACATCAAACTCAGATCTGTTACTACAAGTAATAAATCTGATGCTTTGATAAACATTATGCTAACAGTGGAACTCCAACCTGACCAACATCAACTATTAAAAAAGAGGACTAACAACTAGACAGCCACACCAGGTCTCCATATGATCATCAAAAGATCTCCCAACAAATATATATGTATAAAAGCCACTATAGGTTGTAGAATGAATAATGGAGAATACAGATGCTCCACAAAGATGTTGCTGCAACTAGAAACAGAGATGATGAAGGAGGATTAAATGCAAACAATACAGTTTGGAATTGATAAACTAAACGAAGTGTAAAAAACAGTTTTCCGTCAGAGTGGATCACCCTATCCCTGGCATCTTCCTCTTTCACACCCACCCTCTGCATCTCCACCTTCACTACATCCATGAATCTTTTCTGAGGTCTTCATATTTTCCTCCTGTGGCAGCTCCATCCTCAACATCCTTTGTCCAATATAGTCTCTATCCCTCCTCTGCATATGTTCAAACCATCTCAACTATAACTCTAACTTTGTCTCCAAACTTCTCAGCCTGAGCTGTCCCTCTGATATAGTCATAAATTCATCCATCCTGGTCACTCCCAATGAAAATCTTAGCATCCTAGCATCATGAAGTTATATTAAGCTCCTGCAGACAGTAAAATACCAGTAAGTGTGCTCTGGCCCGTATTGATAGTTACAGCTCATCTCCCTGTCTCCCACAGCAGCTCCCTTCAATTAACCTGCCTCAGACTGCCGTGCAGTCTGAGGCCGGCAGCAGGGGACGGCTATATAAAGTAAACTGTGATTAAAATGAAACTTGAGCTCCAGATACCGAACACGAAGCAGACGAAAAAGTGAAAATATTGAAAGTAGCTAATGTGCTCCGCGGGAGCTCAACTTTCGAGTCATGTCACTAGTGCTGCTGCCAAACAAGTATGCACGCAGTCAACAACCTGAAATCCACTTCCCCTGAGTACAGCAAACAGTGCGGCACCTGCCATTCAGAGAGCAGCTCCGCCCCCTCCACACTCCATCATTCTGCCCGTTGAAATGAAAACACTGCTCCTTCACAGCCCCGTGCCTGTCAGCCCATGACAGCCTGGGGACTGATGGGATGACGTCATTTGCAAACACACACATACACACACAAGCACAGGCAGATGGATGCCTTTGCGATGAATCATGGCTTGGAGCATTACCATCTTTTCTGCAGGGCCCCGTCTCCAAGGATCCCCATCGACTTAACCCTGTGACCTTCACCAGAAAGTGCCACCCTCCTTACCGTCCCCCCCTCCCCACCCCTTTCTCTGTCCATCTCCTCTTCTTCACACCACTTTGGAACAAAGCAACGCTCACACAGAGGCTGTGAGAATACCAGCTCTACCTCAACATCCTCTCCCTCAAATTCCTACACTCCATACCAAGTCCTGAATGGCCTGACTGCCATTTACCAAATGAATAAAAGCTACGCAATGTGCAAGCAGGAGAGGTCCCTTCTGCAAACAGGAAAATTATGACTACTTTAAAAAAAAAATTGACTTTGGAACCTAGAGTTTCAATTAAGCACAAACGCTGCTTTGTTAAAAATGTTCTTGCAGTTAGAAACAGTGTTGCCAACTTAGCGACTTTGTCGCAATATTTAGCGAGTTTTCAGACCCCCTTAGCAACTTTATTTCTAAAAAGCATATAGTCAAATATGGCAACTTTTACTGGTGTTATTAGGACGACTTATGACCACTTTTTGACATGAAAGGACGCATGGCTCTTACTCTCAACAAGCAGCGGTGCTACCGTGGGTACCTCGCCCGTGCCAAAGTGCTCACAGGCGGCAGATCATCCTCACACAGCAGTCGCCCCCAGCTGCTGTCAGAGCAGGAGATGTTCACCCCTACGCGTCCACACTGGAAATGAATGAGCGAAGCCGCTGCTCCCGCCCTGACTGTAATGACGTCAGTTCTTCTTTTACTCTTACTTTTTGTGGATCACAAGGTTTAAAACTACTTAAAATCACACACACTTTTTTGTGTGTCTATGTGTGTGTAACTCTGCTAGAGTGCCTGTTTTGGGTCACTTTTGCCGGTACCAAGCCCGGATAAAGGAGGAGGGTATTTAATTACTTTTTTTTTATTTTGTTATTTTTATTTTTTTATTATGATATTAAAAAAAAATTGCTAAAAGAATTTAATTTGTAGTTCTAAATATATTCTAAATGCATTTAGGGTGTTTTTTACTCACTTTATTTCTCTCTCCTACATGTAGGTTACAATTACATAAGCATGACCAATTATGCAAATTAGGCGATGATTTAGCCAGTTCTAGCATTTTTAGGATGACCAATAGCGATTTTCCTTACTGAGGTGTTGACAACACTGGTTAGAAATGACTGTGGTGCGTCTGTAGGTGTATACACAATACATATTCAATGTACAATGCTACTTTGAGTGGCCAGTTACCTTAGCTTAATTTAGCATAAACAACTTACATATGAGAAAACAACTATCCTGCCTGAGTACATCATTATAACTTGTTTTTTTCAAGCCAAACCAAAATAAATAAATAAAAAATAAACACTGTAAACCAGTTTACAGTGTTTAACTTTAGCAGTTAGCCTATATGCTTAATACTAAGCTAACTATGCTACACAGGTTAAATAGGCTAAACATTAGTAAGTTATTAATTTTTTCAAATAAAGTTCGCTCAAATGTCTTTATGATAAGATGTCCTGACTGTAATTTGAACTGATGACTTTGTGACAGTGAAGCAGCGCCAATAAAATATTATATTTCATGCTGTTAGTGATACTCAAGCAACAATCACCAGCTAATAGCCTAAAGCAAAATTTCATTAGCATGTCTAAAAAAAAATTATGCTACTCTAGCTCCCTTTTTTGTATGCCCCTGTTCCATAGTCACACTACAGGTACCCAAGGCTGATAGCCAGAAAAACGGGGATACAAACTACTTTCCATGTAAAAGTCACCCAGCATCCCAACCCCAAACTCCTCACCTAAAAAATTCCATATGTGGTTATATCACATTCTGACTCAGACCTCCTGCCAATTTAGGCGCTGTGCAAATGTCTGCTGGGTGTGCGAGTGGAGGCATCTGACACAACTCAATCACACTTCTTTTCTCACACTATCTTTAAATGCCAGATGTATGTTTTGCATCTCTGAAGTGTGACATCCACGTTTAGTGGTTTTTATAATGAGTTTTCCTTCATTTTACATTTCCTTCAAAATCCAAGAAGCAGGAGAGGAAATAGCTTTCCATTACTAAGACATTCATATATAAACACATTAAAAAATAAACAAACACAAAATTGCAATCACTGTCCTTGTTGCAGAAAATATCGCAAAGTTAAAGACCCATGTGTCTACTAACTTCCTGCCATTTTTCATGCTCACACACCCCAGGGCCACAGAGGCTTTATTATTTGCGCCTGTAGTCTCAGTTGCATGTTAGAGTTCATTTCCATCTATTAGTGGGGCCAGCAACCATGTACAAATCCCCACCATCAATTCCACCTCCAAACCTGAGCATGACACTCCATTTCTCCCAATTTTGTCTCGCCGTAGACACAATAGGAATATCTTGCCAGCGGCGCCGTTCTTAAAGGAGCAAAGACAGAGGAAAAACATGAATTTTTTATGGGCAAATAAAATTGCAGAAAATACAATTAGCAGCAAGATAGAGGATTCATCACTTTTACTGCATAAAGGTGGCAGCTGGGCTCGAAAATGAATTCTATTTTTACGAGAAATTGAGAGAAAAGGGGGGTGGGGGGGGGGAGATGGTGAGTGGGAAACGCTAATGAAGTAAAGAGAATCTGCAAGCGGTGGCGGCTGCAAATATGGTCTTTCCTGAAATGTGGTGCTATGTTGATAAGGCTGCCTCTCACTGACACACTGCTAACATCATGTGTGACAACTAATTATAACTCATGAATATTGTAAATAAGTGTGTCAGGGGAGTAATGGTTGTTTGAATAGGAGCTGTCTGACACTTGTTACAGTCGAGACAGATTTGTATAACAATGCAAAAGGATTGTTCCTCACTGTTGTTAGTTCAGTCTAGAAAAGCATTAAAATATGAAAAAAGAGCATCCCTGGAGTATTTAATATAGAGCCTAATAAATAAATACCTTTAACCAGCTACAGCTAAACCATTATTCAATATGTACATAATGGTTTGAAATGCAGAACGGCTCATTCAGAATAAAATGTTGTGTGTTGATGAGTATTATCCGTGTAAGCAGGTTACTTTACAGTCACAAAAATGTATTCTGTATTCACCACAGGCTCTTCCTCTAAATACTCCTCCATTGTTGAGCTTGAGGAGAGAGAAAAAAAATGGCATTATCGTACACTGATCGACTGTTGATCACGTCCCCTTGTTTCCACCTCTTCCTGCCATTTCAGGCACCAATAAATCACACCCAGCCCATACACTCCCAGACTTAATGCTTGACAGTATGGCCAGATTTGGCACAAATTGGTGCCCAGGTGGTGCAGAAGAAAAACAGTCAGCAGCTAAAATAGTAACACGGGAGCGAACACCTGTGAGCCGTGTTCGCAGGTGGGAAACCAGTGACGCATCATGCGCTTGCCTTTAACACTTGTCAGTCAGGCTTTTGATGTTACGTGACATGTTATGTTCAGCACTAGTAATGTATTTGCAACATTACTCTAACTGTTCCAGTTTCTGCATCAGTACTGGCTAAAGATGAGATCTTAAATAAATGCACTGACATCACAAGCAGACAATGACTGCCTCACTCAAAAAGCCACCTCTTCCACACTTTCCCTCTCTGATGTCCAAAGGTGACACGTCCTGATGCTTTGGGAGATAAATATTGCACTGGATGTTGAAAGGAAGCGGAAACTCAAACTCATAACGAGTACATTAGGTGTTCAGAAGTGGCATTGTGTATTTTGTCTTGCCACCAGCTTTTAAAAATCACAGCTTTAAAAGCTTAAATGCTTGTTTTTTCCGTCTCTCTCTCTGCTGGTTTTGGAAATCATACAAACTGCGACACTAAATTGTGAAATTGTTAGCTGAAAGCTATAAAGTGGGCAAATTTAACTTCTCAGAATTTTGACACAAAGTAAAAGATTCTAGTCAGCATATGGTTTCTTGTACAGTAAACGCGGGGTGTGTGGTTTTTATACACTTTTGGTTTCCATTGTACTCTGGATATTATTATTCTCTGAATGTACTTACAGGAAGTGCGAGACTGCTGTAAGCATAAAAATATGACCTGCGTGTGAAGCTGCCTGCTGGATGACAGGTGACACAAAAACGGATGCACGTCCATCTGTGTCATTCCTGAAAATGAAACGTCTTAGTAACTTGAGGAATGACCTGATTAATTTTCGTTGGCCAAAGGTCAAGATTACTCTTGTAAATGAACACCAGAGGAAATGGACTCTGGGATGAACTCAGAAAGTGGTGGTCAAAGATCAACGTCAAAGTTGGGTCAAAAATTAATTACAATTTGATCCCAAAGGTCGCTGGGACTTTATTCCCAAGTTTTGGACTGTGTAACTGCTCACACGCCGATGCTTTTTTACAGATTCACACATTGCTCAGTAATGGGTCATTTACATCAGAGGTAGAGTACAAGAAAGAAAAAAATACATATAGGTCAAAGGGCAACGAGTGTGAAGATTAATTCAGAGCCTTAAAAAAGAGACAAATGATTGGACACTAATGTGTCTTCATCACAGTCAAATAGTTGAAGATATGAGAAAAGCACTTTTAGCTGACCTTGACCAGGTGTCTAACTGTCATTGGGTATTTACCTGAATGTGGTTACAGTCTAGTGGATTTTAAATAAGAGTGGGAGTTACCACAGTCACTGTGAAAATGCCACATCCCTCACAATATGTCAGAAGTCTCTATTTAACTGCATATATTAGAAGGTGCACAGTGTCTTCATCCCGGTTTTGTCAGTCCTTGTGCCAATTTGTGTAGCAATATTTTGTTTCACGCTGCTGTTATGTTGAACCATTAAATATTAAAAGTGCCTTCATATGAAAAATAGTTCAGATTTGCTATTGAGCCACTTTCATTCCATTTGCACCCTGAATGGGGGAAATCATCCTTCAACAGCAAAATGCAAACAAAGGAATACACATGCATATTTACATAAAACACCCACAGGCTTGCATTCATGTATACAAACACAGACATATAGGATTTCCCCAGCTACAAAACCACTGATGAATGAAACACTATTTTCAGCAATCCTTTGTCTCGCGGCTCGATGTATCGCAACACTGATACACGGACACACCCACATCCTCTCCTTTGTGTTTCCTCCCCACACGCACAACAACGATGTCCATTCACAATCCCCCACACACGGACACACAGACACGCACACTTGTTAACCGAGAGCTCATCTGCTCATACCTCCCCTTGTCAAACTCCCCATTCTGACAGAGTGAAGCGGTGCAGCAGGAAGCCATTAACCTACACCTTCATCTACATACTGCTCGGACATGGAGAGCACAGTGCTGCCATATTCGGCACACATTTCAGGAATTAAATACACTTGTTGTCAAAGACATCTATACAAACACCAGCAAACACACAGCAGGAGCCAATGGTAATTCATCTGCAAATGCAAACCTACAAGGACTTCATGATATCTCGCTCTGTTTTGGCGTGAAAAGCAACATTTAGAAAGATTTACCAGTGTAATGTTTTCTTAATGCTTTTAACAGTGAAAAAAAATCTTTTGATACACAGCTACACACACTAAAAATGTGTGCAAATCATTAATATTGACAACACTGCTTGAGTTGATTTCTTGTTTGCTTTCATGCCCTTTAACAAGATATCAAATCAAGGATTCTTCTATAAGGGCTTATGTCAAAAAAAGATAACACTGATGCTCTATGATTTCTGGAGCATATGATTTCACTCAAATACAGGGTAGACAGAAACATTTCATTGTCCTTTTACAAGAAACTATTGTTCTGGTATCAGTATGAGGAGATTTCAAGAGACGCCTATTTCAAATAGTGCTGCACAGGGTCAGGTGTGTGTGTCAGGGATGAAGACCTACATGCAGACACTGATCAAAGGGATTTGGTGTTATTGAACAAGCTTATAGACACTTCAAAAAAAAGAGAACTGTTTTTTTTTTTTTACTAAATATACCCACCAACGAAAAAAATAAGACTGCAGCTGGTTAACATCACAGCTCAGATGGGGGTCCCAAACATGTTTGCATCCTGTCAACATGTCACTAGCATGATCCTGTATATGGATGTTTTTTCCTGTAGAGTGATGCTGTTGGCAGGTGCAGTCTGACAGACAGAAAACAAGGTTTGTGGATTTTTTAGTAATAAAAACCTGTTTTCTGAAATGAGACATTTCAGTTTTTTAGATGTTTTTAGGCACTATGAGCAACACAAGTCAAATACCATCTAGTTTCATTACATTCAAGAGATGGTAGATATTCCCCAGCAAACACATCCAAACCCACACTAACAGATCTACATGGAAAACCACAGACCAGAGGAAAGCCACATATATTTCATTTTCTGGTGAACTGTCTCTTTAACGTTATTTAAATGTAAACTAGATGTTTTGTAGTCATGCTCGTGGATATTTTATGACAGAAATTATTCAAGTAATGATACTGGGAAGAGGAAGCTTTTTTTCTCTTCTCCTTTGATGTTAATGCCGTGATGAATACATTGCTTGGTTCAGCATTTGTAACAGCCTGTATGTGGTTGCCCACTCGCCACGCTGCTGCCTCCTACTCACTGCAATTCCACACGCAGGTGAAGGCAGACAGTCTCTCCATGACCAGCCCACTAGCACGCTGGATTATCCCTCGTCTTCCTCAAACACTTAGTGTACTGTGCTTACCCGCACAAGTATGGTGATTCACGCAGGAACTGCATGCACTAACACAGTGTGCTGTTCAGCATGTGCATTGTATTATTTTTATCTTTGAAGTGGTCAAAAGTTGATTGTTAAAGAAAAGAAGCGACATTTAATCCATCCATCTGTTTTCCTAACTTCTTAACTATGAAAATAAGTAAACAACTTTGCAAAAACCAGTGACAAAAAACGATTCATTTGATACCACTGCAATACAAATTTTGTTACTGTTTCCTAGCCGGCTGGCAAAGCTGCAGCACATTACAGGGTGACAAGTAGCCCCCGTTTGCTCTCAGCTCTGTAGCTCACAGATTATGCCTGCACTCCGACAAAGGCCGCATCAATAATTAAATCTCCGTCCAAACTGAAGCCCAGAAATTAATGAAGAGTGTGAATAAAATCAGCTATGACTCATCAAATGCAGGGCAAGAGCGGAGCTTGATACTGTGAGCGAAACAGGGGCACGAATATCTCGGCTCGGTAGCTTAACGGCCATCCAGTGGCCTTCCATTCATTTTGAATGTCCCTGTTTTCTCTGTGAATCCAACTGTTTTTGCACTGAAAGCACTCGGACGATATTCAATTAAGATTTATTTATACAATATAACTGTAAAACAACAGGTGTTTTTAACGATGATACAATATTAAGGACAGTGCACAGCAGTGATTGGTGGGAGGAACTCTTTTTATCCAGGAAGAAACCTCCAGCAGAGCCAGGCTCAGGCATAGAGACACCACAGGATAAAAGACAAACTATGGGAGAGAAATTTATAACGCAGATGAATAATCATTGATGTGTACAAGGGAAGGTCAGTGTGTCTTCAGTCTAGCCAAAGGTCAGTTTCTCTTGTCCCAAAGGAATTTAGGCATTCAACAAAAACACCTACAACAACAAATCCAGACAGATGGGACGCTCCCAGCCATCTCTGTGGAGGAGGGATTTTTCATCAGACATGTCCTGAACAAAAGAGCAAGCAGCGACATTGACCTGTTGAATCAACTTTGCTCTCTTGACCTTGATTAGCTGCAGGGAAACTGCACACGCTGGGGCCAAACAACAGCGAACAGTCAAACCAGCTGCTCTCCCCTGCAGTAAACGGCCTTTGGACAAACTGGTAGGTTTAATCATCCAACCACTCGATTTTCCATGCAGAAAAAAAAAAAAGCTACATGTATGCTACAATTACTATCAATACTGTCAACTATCACAATATCAATAAAATAAAGCACATTTTCCTCATGATATATATATATATATATATATATATATATATATATATATATATATATATATATATATATATATATATATATATATCAACAGCAATGTGCTTTCCATAATTATCAACACATGATGTAAAATTTGTTGCACATACACATTCATATCCAACATGTCAATAAGACATCAGAAATTTGTGTAAAATAGACTAAAACACTGAAAATATATTCAGTGAGAAACAAGGAAAAGCTTAAAAAAACATATAGATGATCAATATAGTTGCTGATTCAACTTGATTCAGTTCATGAATTGATAAACTAAAGAAAAAATAACATGCTAAGGTCACATCGTCACGATTCAACAAAAAGGTAATGTGGCAGATTTGCATCGTCATTCGATTGCAGCATTAGCGAGCTACAAAAATCTATGCATTAACATCAAAGAAGTACAAACATTGGCCAAAACGAGAATAAATAAGAAGAAAACTGAGTAGAACATATATTATAAAGTCAAACTACACAGAGAAGACTGAGTGAGAGCAAACGCATCTTAGTTTAAATACAGATTACAGTGTTACACTACTTTGGTTGAATGCCACTGTCAGCCTGAAGAAACCATCATGTCACGCAGCGGGACGGCCACCTGGGGGTTTGCTCATCATCAGCTGGCTGTGGGAGCCCGAGCACATGGCTCAGCTCAAACAACCGCAAACACAAACAACATATCAAGGACAAACAATCCCAGGCCCTGAACACATGGGGGTGAGGGCACTCCCGCTTTAGAACTTCTGACATTTCCCAGCAAGCAAACCCGAGAAAAAAAACTAAAAGTCTCCGACTTGGAAGATAAGGACACAGCAAATAGAGGTAACCTTAAAGGAAAGTAAGTCTCAGGCAATGTGGTGAAAAGCCACAACGACCCCAGATTCATATTAGGGCTGATAGTCAGTGGAACTCTAGAGGGAAATAACTAAGAAGTATACTTTTAGGGAAGCGTGATATCACAAAAATGACACCATTGTCCTTTTCCATAACCCCTTCCTCCCTCCTTCCCCAGCCGCCCCATGCATTTACAGAAAGGCCAAACCAATCAGAGGGAAATTTGACTGTGCTCTGCCACATGGAACACTGCAGTTCAACGGCGGCACACCTACAGGAACACGCACAAAGCTCAGGAGTCAAGCTAAGCTGTTTTCTTGTGTCTCACTCCACTACATTTCCAGCCTTCTCCTATAATGTCTTGGTTTCACAATGGCGTGAGACTCCACTTCGGCATGACATTTACGCTCATTATAGTATTTTTAAGTGACGTCAGCACGCATAATCTTTGGAGTGAAGGGGCTGCATATTGATGTACACCCAGATTGTTCTATACAAAAGAAAACCAGCAGAGCAACACAATGAATGGGCACACGAGAAAGATTCAATGAAAGCATTAACCTGATAGAAAATGCAGCGACAGTTCCGCATCAGGAGCAAATACAATGTTCTTCTGAGGAGAAATGTCACAGAGACGCCCTGAGATTTATTTATTTTTTCCACTGTATGTGGGGTTGAGAAAAAGAAAAAAAAAAACGAAAAAAAAAAACAAGTGTGCAAAGGCAGAGGGAGCTATAGAGAAAGTAACCACGTAGAAATTGTGGAGTGGAAGGTTAAGGCAGGTGGAGACAGATACGCGGAGATCCAGACAGTAATATGGTGTTTACACATTCCACCTCCATGTTGCTGCTGTCTTATCTATGCAGGGATTATCTGATGGACTGACAAAGACCTCTCTCCTCCCCCTCAAATCACCTTCTTTCACTTCGCTGCACTAGCAGACATTGCAATTGGAAGAATTAAAGAATGGGGGGGTTGACTTACTCCTGTTGCTGTTATGAAACGCCTTTTTGTGCAAGTACTTTTAACTATTAACTTAAACAGCTCACACTGTCTTAATGTGAAGATATTTATTCTGAATGAGCTCATTCAGAAAAAAGGATATAAATGTCATGTTTTGGAAAGCTTATATTAGACTGATAGTCATAAAATGCATCATTCAGTATGGCCAAATAAATCGATTGATTGACAGGTAAGGTGAAGGGAAATAAAATCGAATAAGAGTAAACTGTTAATCTCACTTGCAAGAAACAAAAGCACATTCACCACTGTGTGAAAATACAAGTTTTACTCAAAAAGCCCATGAAAAGAGGATTATGCTGCAGACTGGGTTTGAGAAGCTTTTGTGGAAATGTTCATGTATCAGAGTGAAGCTTTGACATGGCTGGAAGCCATCTAGCCAGCTGCTGTGAATCCATGCTGTTGGAGGAAGCTCTTCCCTGTCAGCAGATTTTTCAGATCCTTCTTTAAAGCTTACAGGGGTTAAGTGTGTATAAATAAAAAATATTGGTAATACTCAGAGTAATCTTCAGACCATTTTTTTTGTACTTCTGTCTATTATTTTCATTTTTCAGAAAACTAAAAATGCTGGTTTTAGTCACCTGAGCAGGGTTAGAAATGCACTCAGTTCCTAAAATAACCCAAAAGTGAAACAAACAAACAAACAGAAAAGTCTTTTCAATCCTTCATATTTCTAACCGCAGTCCACCTCCTTCCAGTTTCCCTCCCTTATCCATTTTGTTTCCATATCATATAAACACTATCTCTGCTAGTGCTGTTACTCATCATACAGACAGGTCACATTGCAAAGAAGAAAAAAACAACAGTAAATGTAACAAATAAATACCAGGCTCTAGAAATAAGTGGTAAAAGGTTTATTATACTGCTGGAATAAGTCAAATAGAAAACTTGTTTCAACTTCTTCTTTCACAGTTTTCTCGCACTTTTAACACGTTTGCAGAGCACTTTGCAGTGTTTCTCATTTAAACACAAAAATCAACAGCAGACACAATCCTCTGCCAGAGCAGAGCTACCGCTGCTCCATGAAGAGCATTATCTCAGAGTCCAATCACAGCGTTCCTGAAAAGCAGACAACTTTACATGTCTTTTTCGCCCTGTTTTTCTACATAAGAAGGAAATGTGCTCTGTCAGAGCACATAACAGTAAGGTAAGAAATTTTAAGGGCAGACACAGTAACCCTGTCTCTGAACTTCACAGTCGGGAGCTGAGGAATCAAAACTGGCACACAGGTACATTTTAGGACCTGAAGGTTTTTATCTATATCAGTTGTCACGACATATTCGTGTTGCCTAGTAACCACTTACCACTAGTAATCCAGAGTATTCAGAATACGTTACTCTCATTGAGTAACGTAATGGAATATGTTACAGAATACATTTTGGGGCATGTATTCTGTAATCTGTAGTGGAATACATTTTTAAAGTAACCTTCCCAACACTGATTACATTCAATCACTTCACACACTAAGTTATGAAGTCAGGTTTACTGTATTTGTAGACTTTACCATAAGTTTCATGTCAAATAAATGACTGTATGAATGTACTTAAGGCCATGGGATTCAAAGCCATGTAAATGAGTCCAGCCTGCAAAATCCTCCTTTATCCAGCATGTAATTTTATGTGTTTCTCAAGTGCATGGTTTTGACATGTATAGGCAAACTATAAGGCAAATAGGGTAAATATGTTGGGTGTATATTTGACAAAATCTTGCATAACGATTTTTCATTACATACTTTATGGGGGTCGCCAATGTTTGACCGATGAGTGGAGTGGTACACAAATTTTTTAGACAGTTGATGGTTGACATGGTATTTCAATTATACATAGAAGTAAATACAAATATACTTATAAACAGCACAAACATATCAAATAACAAAGTGGTGTGGGCATGCATTAATAATTAATATATAACTGTAATAAATTAGCAGTTTAGCAGTATATTTACTAGTTTATCATATCAAAAAAAGTCCTTGAAGGCACTTTAAACACTTTAAATCTTTTTTTAAAATCTGCCTAAAATATATGACTTTATGATTTATCATTTAAATTAAAGAAAAAAGATGACCAGTTAGACACACACATAAGATTGGAATTGGAAGCCTTGTGACCTCGTGACTGTTACTAGTTACATTCTTCACCATCTTATCACAAAAGGCTAATGCCGGAGCCTTTGAAGCTTTGACCTTGCTAGATAAGGCATATCTCTAAGTGCATGTAAAAAAAAGGTTAAAAAAATGAAAGCAGGAGAAAAGAGATAAGTCAAGTGCAAAAATAGGTAGAGGTAATTATGTGAGTATGTATATTTGTGAGGAGCGAGCTTCAAGCAGTAGTATGTGAAAAAAAAAAATCAGAAGAAAGGGGCGATCCATCCAAATATTTGGTATTATTCTTTGGCTTTGTGGTCTTGTACAAATATGTTAGCGGGAGACAAATCAATATTCTATCTCCTGTTAGTACCTTGCAGCATGTGGAAGAAAGAAAGATCTATCTAAACAGGGGTCTGCTTGTGTTATTTTCTATTACTCTGAAACTACAAAAGAAGGTAAAAGAAAGGGAAGAAGGATAAAGAAAGATGGGGACTGGTGAGGATTTATTCTCATTTTGGGCATCAAAAGTTTGCCCATCAAAAGTTGCTGTTTTTTCTTGTGTAGTTGTACTGATAGCCCATCCAAGAAATCTGTGCTTGAGTTTTGATGAGCTAACTTACTACATATATATGGTATGTATGTAGTAGCACTAATTAGCAGTTACTGTGTGTCTATGCTGTGCACCCATAGATTATATGGCTGCACCGTCCTGCCAGGATGAATATTAGCAAGCATTAGCTTGCTAGCTAATGCTAGCATCGTTAGCATAATTTGAATTAGCACCTAAAACGCTCCAAAAATCAAGTTTCGAAGAATGAAGATGACAAATCATGAAGACACATTTAAAGCATCAAAACCTTGAAAGTATCATAACTAGACTTCACAATACAATGGACAACTTACTGCTGGCTAAGTCCATCTTTAATATGCGGTCTGTATTTGCAACGCAATTACCTGAAAGCTCTTTCCCCCCTTATTTTACAAAGGTTGCCACATTCCTAAATCTCAGCATTATTGTCATTACTGATCCTCACCAGTTACAGCAAATTGATCCTGTTACAGGTGGAATTGACAGAATTCCACCTGTAACAGGTGGAGTACATGATGAGAATTCCTCATCATGTACTCATATATTTGAACACTATATCTTCTTTAAGCAATTTGCCACTAAAAGCACCAAAGCACACACGAGGGATGATATAAATGTAGCTATAATGGAGCCATTAGTGAGAATAATCACTTTGAAAAGCTCACCTGCGCTCACCTGTATAATTATGATTGGATATACTGTAAAAATGCAGCTGGTAGGCAAATGATGACTGATACTGAAACATGAATGCAGCTGTCAGTGCCACACAGTTAATGCATGGATGACAACATAAACATAGGGAAAAACCCAATTCTATGCACACAATAAATTGTTAAAAACAAAATAACTAATGGCTGTGCCAACATAACACTGACACCACTCGAGTCGTATTCTCATTTTAGATAAAACTCGTGGGATTAGCTGGTTCAGTGCAGTTGTCAGATTATCTGTCTTATAGGGCAATGGGGAATTATTCCAATTGCTTATTCATCCATTGAACAACAACAGAGGGTGTGGTGTGGAAGAGAAATCATCTCTGAACACTTTGAAAGCTCTCCGTGGGTATTACCTGTGTGGTTATTCTACACTGGCAAAACTATTTCATATGACTCCTTAGAGGCACAGAATCTCACTAGAGAAACATCCAGAGAGCTGGAGCACAATGAAAGCTTGTCACCTCCCTCACACCCTCTCTCATGTTCACTCCTCGTCTCTTCCTCATTTGTCTTCATCTCGGCTCTGTATGTGTGATTTTTCAGAGTTGTTCTCTTGGTCTCTGCTTCTGTTTCCTCATTCGTTTTCTTCCTGTTATCTTTGCGGTCTTTCATTCTCTGGCTCCTGCCCACCTCTTTATCCCTGGCTCTCCTCATCTTTCTTCTCTCCCTCCTTCTCACTCTTTTTCTCCACTGATTGCCTACGCATTCATTCTTCTACGCTTCCCTGCTCGCTAATGCCCGTAGCAGGTGTTCTCCCAGGTGCCTGAACAGAACAGGCTGGGCTGAGCCTTTAAAAGACCTGGCATCAGCACCTCGGCAGTCCTCCCCCATCCCTCTAGTGTGGTCTATCTTCAAAACCCTCTGTGACTAAAGACTGCAAAGGTGGAATTTACACACTTGTCCGCCTCTCTCCACACACGCAAACGCAGATGCACAGTCATGTAAACTGAGAAACTATTGCCAGTCCTTCATCTCTCCTGTTTGGGCTCACTGGCCATCTTGGCTTCAGGTGTGATGCAGGTCGTCTCGACTGGGCGGGCTCTCTAATTTGATACTGCCCATTTAATGACATGCAAACAAGCTGCAGTCTCTTATAGGGGCACACTAAAGAGTGAAGCTGATGCCAAACCAGGGGAGTGATATTGACACCGGTGTGTGGTTTCAGACCACCCGCTTAAAAAGCCCAGGCCAACCCGTCCATACCGATGAATGGGAAAGTGGAGAATGCAGCTTTGTAACTTGACTGTGATCGGCCACCCTCTTTGGTTTGCTTTTCAATCAATCAGCAAGTTATTTTGGAATAAAGCGTCAGTATGACTTTCATTTGCACTCCGTGGATGTTTTTCTTCTTTTTTTTTTTAAAGGAAAAGTCACTCGTGCTTTGTGTCCCGAAAGGCTCGCTCAATTTCTGCAGGTCAGCCTGGCTTCTGAGCATAGCTGCTGCCATTTATTTTGACTACGGTTGATAACACCATCAAAATAAGGTCAAATCTGTAGCTTTAGAGTCCAAGGTCTGGCGTTAAACAACCTTGGAAAACTTTTTCAGAAGAGATTAATGCTTTTGTCTTCAAAGTCTGAATAACATGCTAGGTATAAGAGAAGGCTAGAACACAGTAGCTTTTGTTAAAACGCCCTTTTTCACGTCTCTCACTAGAGGTTTTAGACAATTTCCACATATAAAATTGTAAAAATAATGCATAACCATGACTTATTTCAAGTGGCCTCATAAAGACACAGAGCTCACACGGGATAGAGACTTTGGTCTGACATTTTCACTCCCTGCAGCATGCATTAAACACTGCACAGAGGTGGCAGGCATCCTGAGCTCTATAGTCAAATAAAGTGGATGCTGTGGCTTTAAAGGTGTTAATTAAGCAGCAACACTGGTTGAGATCCTTGCAGGGAAAAAAGCAGAGATTGTACTGGCATCACAGAGAGAGAGCCTTATTGAGAGCTTAAATCAGTTGCTAAATTGTAAGAGTGCACTGAACAGGTGCTGCAGAGAGTGGAATACATCACACATGAGCCACCGTGCAGTGGTGCAGCTCTATTTCTTTGTCTATTACTACCTTGTTAAGAAATGGGTCAGATAAAACACCTCACCGATGTGCTGTGCAAGACGATGTGTTATGATGAATTTTGTTTTGGCCTCGGAGTGCAGTGCAGGTATTAGGCTTTTAGTGCATGAAGAAATTCTCAAGCTGAACTGAGCACCTGGTTGGAATGTTATCAGCCCATTAAAACGCCATTATCAATTCTCATCACTGCCATATAGGCATTGCCTGTAGGCGGTATTTTCCAACTAGTAGGCTCAGTAGGCCATTATCAAGTCATTTCATGGTGGCAGCACAGATTTGGCAAAAAACGACAGACTTGTTTCTGCTTTGAAAGAGCAAAAATGTCTGTATGAGGAGGTTGGATAGATAGCTGGGACATAACTTTCATCCAATCACCCAACAAAACCACCAACTGGAGCTTAAACTAAGCTTTGGGCTCAGTTAAAGTTTCATTTTTTTGTTAGAGTTAGGCAGAAGAACATCATTCAGGTTTATAGTCACCCTTTCACAAGCTGTGAAAATGTTTAAATTGCCAAATCACAATATAATCTGGGTTACTCTTCACTTACTAATGATCAGAAATGGCAGAAAGCTTCTGTCCTACCAATAGTTGCAGGTCAGTGTCTGTGGAGTGGTAACAACACAGATACAAGTGGATGTTGGGATTTTCAAGAGGTTAATTATATTAAAAATGAAGCAGACTGTGATGAGGATGTATCACGATGGCGAGCAGACAACTGAGCTTATGTCTGGACTGAATTAAATTAATCCAATGTTCTCTGGCAGGTGGTTTGGATATTTACAGCAGGCCTTGTATCACTGGTTCCGGAAATCTGCACGTAAAGCCTTTCTTACTGAACCTCAGGCTCGGACTGGGAAATGGGAGATTTTTTGTATTTTTGTATTTTTTTTATTTACTTATACACCAAATGAAAAGAAATATTTTGGGATGCCGCCCTCCTCTGCCTTTTTGGATGGCTTGCATTTTACTGGCAAATTAGCATGGGGGGTAGAGACCCTCCTCTCTGCTTCACTGGGCAGTTTGTGTAATGCTCACGTTGATTTCAGCCTTGGCATCACAAATGACACCTCCGCATTGGCCAGAGTGAAGAAGGATCTACCTCATTTAGCCCTATAGCTCACAATAAGCTGGTGATATGTGTGTGGGTGTGTGTATGTTTCAGGAGAAAAGCAGACTTTGAGAATTTAGGCAGTATGCGCCACTGTGGTTATTTCTGTGCACGCTCACAGCAGATGCATGTGTGTATGCTTCCTTACATGTGATAAGGATGGCAGGTGCCTTTTTTCAGGACAAAGAGAACAGCTTCATGGAACTGCAGAGAACAACACAACCCGGGTACAAACAAATGAAAGCACTCATAAGTCAACTTCTCTCTTCCACAAGTAGACAGCTAGGACACGCAGACAAAGGGCGCATTGATATCGGCAGTGACACACGGGTGGCAGCTGTACACATCATGTCATTCAGTTGTGGTTGCTGTGAAAGGAGACTCTGTCAGACAAAGTGGAGTGTGGTGATGTGCTTAATCCTGTGTGGAAATGTAGTGTAAAAATAATTCAAGTTTTTGTTATAGAAATAATAACAAAACTGATGCTGCAGAGTCAACCGTTAAGCTAGTCTTGCTTAACTTTTTTTGGATACACATTATAAGAGAGTCGTGGTACTGAACGAATCCAAACACTCAATACATGTTAATAAAAATGTTTACAATGCTTTGGATGTAGTAAACACATATCGCTCCACTTTCACCGGGCTAACACAGGGACGACTATTCACACTCATGTTCATACCTGCAGAATTGTAGGATCACAGATTAACCTGACATGCATGTCTTTGGAAGAACCCCGAATATCCGGAGAGAGCCTACGCAAGCAATGGGAGAAAAAGCATAATCCACACAAAAAAACCCCAACAAGGACTCTCCATCAACCACTGCAGCACTGTGCCAACTACAAAAACAGGTGGATTACTTTTTTCTTGGCTTCCCGCATCTATGATGTGAATTAGAATGGCATTTGTGAAATGCTGAAAAGGGATGAGCAAGACGTGTGGTTCAAAACAGGTTTTTGGAGCAAAGTTACCAAACTTTTTAGGCTTTAAAAAAAATAAAATTATATATTGTAAAGTTATTATATGTTTGCATTGACCGTAGAAACAAATCTCATAACAGGTGCACTTTGGATCACAAAGAATATTTGCACTCAGCAGATGCATTTCTTGTTGTTTTTCTTGGTTGGTGGGCATAAAAACTGCATTGTGATGTCACTACCATCATTTACATAATTAAGGCTTAAAGTGCATTAACCTTAACAGCAGCAAAATATGCATTGCTATTTATTTTGAAGGCGTGGAAAACTTTGGCAATCTCCAAAGAAGATGTCCCGCAGTGGTTTAAAGCATGGAAACTGTGCACTGCCTGGTTTTTGTACAATGCCTATTTTTCTCTGCTCAGTGACAGTGATATACCGGTTTAGATTACACCGTCCCATCGAGAATTCAGGGCTTGTCATTTGTGATGTGTGATGCAACTGTATGGCAACCCTGTGCCCCAGAGCTAACACTCCCACTGATACCAAAGCTACTTTCCGGCACAGCACTCTTACCACCACAGGCCTTTCAGAAAACAAACCCATTACACCCACAGGCTGAGGACACACAAAAATGCACGTGTACACACACACAACACAACCTTAGGATTTGATTATATCCTCTGCAGCGTGGACATATATATATATATATATATATATATATATATATATATATATATATATATATATATATATATAGAGAGAGAGAGAGAGAGAGAGAGAGAGAGAGAGAGAGAGAGAACGCACAACACTGGATACATCTGAGCTGGATATATCACATATGATCACCACAGTGTTGATGCCTTGTTGAAAAACTGTCATATGTAGTAACAGTTAGGTTTCGTGATGGATTATTTTGCACTACTTGTTTGGTCGTAACCTAGTTGATAAGCTGTAACGTAAAATGTTGCTCTATGTTATTATGCAATAGGATCCGACTACAGGAAACTTAGCAAATTCTGGGACTCTGATGAAAGCGAAAGAGAAAGGGACTGCCATCCTGCTGCTTTGTTGCTCCCAAAGTTTGTCTCATTAGCACAAAATCTTTGAAGTATCAGTAAACATGCTCTGTTTAAAAGTTAATCGAATCAGCAATACACAACTGCTTTTGGAGGCTTAAAATTGAGGCTCTTTCTGTTAAGCTGTTTAAGAAAATAGATGGATTGATAAAAAAAACTGAGGCATGTATACAGAAAAGAACATGTGGCTTGTTCAGGCAGAAGACAGAGTAGAAGATACTTCAATAGATGATGTTGAGCGTAGAAGACGATTTTCATATCCAATGAAGCGTCACAGCAAAGCTTCTGTACCTCCACATAGAAGATCATTACAAAAATTTGGCCTTATGGTGCGTTCCAGATCCCAGTTCCCAGCCAGAATTTCCATCTGGAATGCCACCTCAATTTGGATTTCCCACTCACAACGTCAGAGCAGCCCCACTAACCCCGAGTTGAGGATCCAAGATGGGAGTGGTGAATGTAAACAGTAGTAAAACCTTTATTCTGTCCTGCCACTGTTGTGTATTTGTAACTCACTAAATAAGCCATACACAGAGAACTGACCAGGCTCTACCCGTGAAAGTGCTGGAGCGATGTAAACAAGTATTATGCTGTACAGCCAGAGATGCATGAATGGCTCTACCTTGCCAAGAGGCAAAACAAATCCTGCTTTTCTTTTGGTTTTCCAACCTTCCTACTGGAAAGCATTAACTAAAAAAATAAGTCAGTGTGTGTTGAAAGGTTCAAAGTCCTATCCCCCTTTGGAAATTTGTCAGTCTTTACCTTTCTACTGGAAACACTACAATATGCTGTTTTCGGTTTCCATATGAGTCATGTAAAAAGACTGGGAGCAGCGGCCAGCAGTCATTTAGGCTCGACTTGTTGCTTTAGTCTATTATTTAAAGGACTATTACCACATAATCTGCTTACAATACACAAAATCTCTGTCTGTGTGAGTTTGTTTCTTTGTCTGCCAATTCCTCCCACACAATCACGAGTTGAGCAACCAAAGCTGCCACACAGATACGTCTTGGGCCCCTGAAGGTTCTCAACTATATCAGATACTATGATATCATCAAGTTGCCTAGCAACGCTCTAGCAATGGGTTAAAAAGGCCTGTCTGCTTTTCACATTTTTACCTATAACACTTTATAAAAGCATCTACATCACACCATAACATATAATTTATATCCAAATTATGCATTATATGTTATGACGCCTGCTGGTTGCTTGGCAACCCTCTATCAACAGGCTAAAAGGTTGTGTTTTTTTGTCTTTTTTTGTACTGCATCATTTTTAATTCAAAACAGCCACATGTACCTGATATCCAACAAGCTAAATTATACATGACAATTTCATCATGCTGCCTAGCAACTACTAGGCTAAAGTGACCCATGACCTACAACAATAAAAGCATATTAGCGTTTTCATTTCCTGGCCAACAGCATACACAGCCTAAACAATGCTGTAGCAATAACATGTTGCCTGACTAATTCATAAACAAGAGAAAAAAATGTGAAAATAAACTTGGCGAACATATATAAAAAGAGTGAGATAGCGCCCAAAAAATAAGAATTTAAAACCACAGGAGAAAAAGCAGTACACTTACCTGTATCAGTGACAGGTTACTGAGGTCCAGTCTGAAAAGGTAGTTTCTGAATTAAGAAGAAAGGGAAATGATGTAAGTGACTGGCTCAAATCCAGCAAAATCTATTAAACAATGCAGATGAAGTATTAGAGACCAGCTGTCAGGTTAACACAAAGTGGATTAAAGCACAAACTGTACTGCCCGTCACTCTTGGGCAATTGTTTTCTGTTAGTATTTCAGTCTTTGGTTTTACACTTTTTTGTGATCATGTATGTCTACGCTTTTAACAGGGTCAATCCAGACAAAACTTGAACTCATATCATGCCAAGAGAATAGACACACACACACACACACACACACACACACTCTACTGCGGCGTGACATATTTCTTCCAAATCCTTTGCTCCTGCCAAATCCAAAGCTTAACTTGGTCCAGCGAGGCCTCAGCAAAGCACTTTAAAAGCGTCATTATCCGAAAACCGCACTGTATGAGTGAGTCAGAAAGGGTATCACATTCTCAGTAATGTGCTCTGTGGGGTGAAAAGCTGAGTGGATTTACAGTTTCTTACCTGGCACCCACAATAAGCTCATTCCTAGTCAGGTCAAGGGTGAGCTGGGAGTAGTCTCTCACACCAGGGTGGGAGAAGGATGAGATCCACGGACTGAGCGCTGAGAGAGAGAAAAGGGGGGAAGGTTAGCAGAAGATAAATCATGTCGTGAGATAAAAGCAGTGACATTTACAAACAAAACTCATAAAAGGGTATAGTTTACTAATGCACGCAAAAACCTTTCCTATTTGGCATTTTATGCACAAGTGTAGGTGTTAACAGCGATGGTTAATTGACCCGATGAAAATCAAATTTATTAAGCAAAATGCCAAATGTTTGCCAGCAACAGCCTCTGTAAGTGAGGTTATTTTATGATGGCTTTCATTATATTTTAACTGTTGCTCAGACTAAACTCTGGCAACACTGCACAACTATAGATTAGAAAAATGTTAGAGTGACCAATGCACCAATTATGAATAAGACACATTCATAGTTGCAGCTGAAGTGGTAAAAAAGGGCACCAAACAGTGAAGGAAAAGCTTCCTGCTACGTGACGCTGTCTCCTACAGAGCGGGACAAAGTGTCCAGGCCCCATCAGGCAACACAACCCCGATCCAACCTGACATTCAGACAAACGCGGCTCTGTGTGGGGCACGAGGCTGAAATCTCAACGCTGTATGAAACTGACATTTACAAATCAAAATTTTCAGAGGGGCCGCCTGGTGGAGCTTTTAATGCCACACTCAAAACTCCAGGAAGAAAAAAAAGAGCATTTTCTCTACGAACTTTGTGTGGGCCTTTAAACGATTTCGCCACATGGAAGTTTGCGGGGCTTAAGGGGGATTTGCTATGTTTCCGATGCTGTAAACGACATCACAGTTGTTAGTGGCAAATGAGATTTCTTGGAGCAAGTTAAAAAGGCGTGTTAGACACATTTGAGCCATTTCCACAAAACTAGTCCAAAAACGGACAAGGAAAGAATCAGTAATGATGTTAAGCAACTTTATGGTTGTCCACTAATTTTCTGTATCAGAGAAAAAAACGTTCATGACCATTGCATGACCCCCCACTGAAAAAAATAAAATAAAATCTTGATTTTCTCCTTCATCAGGGAAGTGATCATCAAACATTTAAAACCTTAAAACGTTCATTTTCTTCTAAAATTAAAAGTAGCTCATAAAAGCTCCAGGCTACGAGTGAGAAACTACATCAAAGTGCTGGAAGAAGTTGCCAAGAACAGCGAAACAAGTCTCCATCACGTAAAGGAGATACATTTTTAGGATTGATGGGAGCCCATATGGCTCTGTCATCTGCAAACATATCCAGAGATGCGAAAAACAGAAGACAGAAGGCGGCAGCTACAGTACGGTATGGTGCTCTTAATTTAAGATACAGAAAAACACACGCATACAATATTTAATTAAAGGTTCCAGTATTGACAGGAGACTTCACTGAAGTGATAGTGTTTGCAGTCAGATGTGGATTTGGGCACTCGTCACCAAGCTGCTGTGAGACCGAACTTCATTCTAGTGTTTCTGTTTTTTGTCCCACTCTTGTGAGATGTGAGCAGGGCTGAATCCATTTTCATAAATACAGTGAATATTTAAAACTCTGCAATTTTCAGTTTGCAGCACAACTGCAATATATTCACAAGATAAGGCCTCTGTTATTCTGTATTTGAAAACTGCTGAAAAGAACAAAACCAGCGCATTTGTCCATCTCTTAATAGTTTTGGACTTCTTTGCATCTAAAAAACAACAAATCAAAATGGACTAAATTAAGTTTTATAGCAGACATTAAGGAACCAGGTAGAAATTGTTGCATGTTTTTTCCATTAACAAGAATAAAAAACAAAGTAGAAAAAAAGCATAATAATAATAATAGTACTTAGACTTATTTTAGACATATTATAAACCACAAATACAAGCATAGGTTTTAACTTACAGTACATGTTTTATACAAAATGCTATATATTTTTAACAATGGCTTCTGGTTTCCATGACAATCTACAGTGTAGTGCCTAGCATCTCAGAAAACAGCCACACCACCTTGTGTGCTGCAAATAACAACATAATACATTGTTAATTATGATAACAACAGCTCTTGTTCTATTAGGAATATAATAAGAAAATGAGCAGTGTGCTGCAGGGACACACAAATTTATCAACCAGCTAGATCAGAGTAGCAGTGCAGCTTTTAAAAATTAATAATACACCGGAAAGCACTTTTACAGACAGGATTAAATCTCTGATAATCACAATAAATCATCGGGTGTCCCAAGGCTATTCTAATACGATGCAAATTCTGCAAGAGGCCATCTCTTATTCTCTCCATAAATATTTATACTACACTTATCCACATACAGTGGATTGTTTCAATTTCACAGTCGGCCATGCATCCATATGGTTTGACCATCTTTGACATGTAGGGTGGGTGTAAAAAACAACAACACAACCATAGAAGGCCAGTGCAAGGAAGCGAGCGGAACCATCTGTGCATCACTCTGATTAATGGCTGCAGAGGCTGAAGGTTGGGGGGAGTGTGGGGGACGCGGCGGGGAACGCAGGCCGCCTTTAGCTGCACAGTCTTATGTAAACAGACCTGAAGTTGATTTAAAGAATCCAACATGATCCCGGGATTAGGCAAAGCCACGGCATGTGTGAACAAAGCTTGTATGTGTGTGAACGGTGTCCCCATAACTGGGAGGAATGAACATGATTTGAACGCCAACTCAGATCATTAAAAGTCTCTAAATCAATCCCTTAAACACACACAGGCTCATGGAATTATTGGCAAAGAACAAAAAAAGTTTGTTTTAAAGGCTCAATTACTGCGAGGTTTGTGTTTGTGTGAAAATCAAACTCTGATGTGAACTACAAGACAGTCATTACCAGCTAAAGATGGGTTAGCCGAGGGTGAAATGAGCTCCGTTTCTCTTGTTCTTGTTTTTTTTTTTGCTTTGTTTGTTGTTTTTCACGAAAATGAGTTTCAAGAAACTAATCCTTCATTTTCCAACAGCTCATAATGGGTCAGTGAAGGTGTCATCAAAGTGTGAGGAGTTGGGTACCTCCTAATATGAATAGTTAAATCAATAAAATATAAACTGACCTCCAAAAGGCTTTAAGGAGATCTTTCTTTTTTGACATTGTAAGCACTGTGAAGATACTGATTTGCATAACTGATGAAAAAAAAAGAAAAGGCAAGGCAAGGCAAGTTTATTTGTATAGCACAATTCAACAACAAGGTGATTCAAAGTGCTTTACAGAGACATTAGAAACAAGAACAAATAAAAAGCATGATTTAAAATTTATTAAAACAAGCAAACAAACAAACTAATTAACAAACAAACAAAACAGTATATAAAATCAAAACAGATAAAATCAGTAGTTAAATGTAAGTTTTGAAATTTAAGCTTAAAAGTGTGGATTTGGTGCTTTATTCAAATGCAGCTGAGAACAGGTGAGTCTTCAACCTGGATTTAAATAAACTGAGTGTTTCAGCTGATCTGAGGCTTTCTGGGAGTTTGTTTCAGATATAAGGAGCATAAAAGCTGAATGCAGCTTCTCCGTGTCTGGTTCTGACTCTGGGAACTGATAAAAGACTGGATCCAGATGACCTGAGGGATCTGGATGGTTCATACTGGGTCAGGAGGTCACTGATGTATTTTGGTCCTAAACCATTCAGAGCTTTATAGACCAGCATCAGAACTTTAAAGTCTATCCTCTGACGGACAGGCAGCCAGTGTAAAGACCTCAGAGCTGGACTGATGTGGTCCACTTTTTTGGTCTTAGTGAGGACTCGAGCAGCAGAGTTCTGAATGAGCTGTAGTTGTCTGACTGATTTTTTAGGTAGACCTGTAAAGATGCTGTTACAGTAATCAAGCCTACTAAAGATGAATGCATGGACTAGTTTTTCCAGGTCCTGTTGAGACATCAGATCTCTTATCCTTGAAATATTCTTGAGGTGATAGTAAGCTGACTTTGTTATTGTCTTAATGTGTTTTTCTAAGTTTAGGTCTGCATCCATCACTACACCCAAATTTCTCGCCTGGTTTGTGGTTTTTAGATGTATAGATTGAAGTTCTCTGGTGACCTGTAATCGTTTTTCTTTGGCGCCAAAGACTATTACCTCAGTTTTGTTTTTGTTTAGCTGGAGAAAATTGTGGCACAACCAGTCATTGATTTCCTCAATGCATTTACCAAGAGCCTGTACAGGGCCTCGGTCTCCTGGTGACATTGTGATATATATTTGTGTGTCATCTGCATAGCTGTGATAGTTTATTTTGTTGTTCTTTATAATCTGTGCCAGTGGGAGCATGTAAATGTTAAACAGAGGGGGTCCCAAGATGGAACCTTGGGGAACTCCACATGTGATACTTGTCTGCTCAGATGTGAAGTTACCTATTGATACAAAGTATTTCCTGTTTTCTACGTATGTTTTGAACCAGTTTAGTACAGTTCCTGAAATACCTGCCCAGTTCTCCAGTCGTTTGAGTAATATGTTGTGGTCAACTGTATCAAATGCTGCACTGAGATCCAGTAAAACTAAGACTGACATTTTTCCACTGTCTGTATTCAGACATATGTCATTGAACACTTTTGTCAGAGCGGTTTCAGTGCTGTGGTTCTGTCTAAAACCTGACTGGAAGGCATCATAGCAGTTATTCTGTTTTAAGAAGTAACTGAGCTGTTGAGAAACTGCTTTTTCAATGATCTTACTTAAAAATGGGAGATTTGAGATCGGCCTGTAGTTGTTCATTTGTGTCTTGTCAAGATTGTCCTTTTTCAGTATAGGTTTTATTACAGCAGTTTTTAGTGATTCTGGAAACACACCTGATAATAAAGAAAAGTTGACGATCTGTAACAGGTCTGACTCCAAAGTCTTTGAGACCTTTTTGAAAAAACTTGTTGGCAGGACATCTAAACAGCAAGAGGAGGAGTTCAGTTGACCTAAGATGTCCTCCAGGTCTTTGCTGTTAATAGGGTCAAACTGTTTGATGGTGTTTAAACAGTTTTTCGGTGGACACAGTACATATTCTGGATCTGCTGTTGATGTACCAATTGCTTGTCTAATTTTTTGGATTTTTTCTGTGAAGAATTTGGCAAAGTCATTGCAGGCCATGGTTGAATGAAGTTCAGCTGCCACTGACACAGGAGGGTTTGTTAGCCTGTCAACTGTAGAAAATAAGACCCGAGCATTATGGCTGTTTTTAGTGATGATGTCAGAGAAGTAGGACCTTCTTGCACTCCTCAGTTGTAAATGATAATTGTGAAGTTTCTCTTTATAGATGTCATAATGAACCTGGAGGTTTGTTTTTCTCCATCTGCGCTCAGCTTTCCTACACTCTCTTTTTTCATTTTTCACCAGTGTGGAGTTTCTCCATGGAGACTTTTTCCTTCCAGAGATAACCTTCACCTTAATGGGAGCAATTGTATCCATTACATTTAACATGTTAGCATTGAAGCTATTGATGAGCTCATTGACTGACCCTCCAGACAGGTCAGGTGTTAATGGGAAGACCTGGTTAAAAACTGCACTACTGTGTTCAGTTATACATCTTTTTGTGATCACTGTTGTTGATATATTTATGTGGGCTGAGATTTTACTTTCAAAGAAAACACAGTAATGATCAGACACGCCCACATCAGACACAGTAACCTTTGAAATGCTCAGGCCCTTGGAGATCAGTAGGTCAAGAGTGTGTCCTCTATTATGTGTGGCCTCTGGGCAACTTTGGGCTGACTCAGCATGTAACAGAGTGTTACTCAGGTCTTTAGTCCCTTTGTCCTGAGTGTTGTCCACATGGATGTTAAAATCCCCAACAATAATTACACAGTCAAAATCAACACAGATCACAGACAGCAGTTCACTGAGGTCATTAAAAAAGTCTGTGCAAAAAGGAAAAACATTTGGATTTGAGATCTAAGATAACTTTACAGAGTCTCAGAGGTTATTAAGCTATTTAGGGCTATGACTTGTTTGCCGTTATTTCTGGGGACAGGTGATGGAAATGTCAAAGGTTTATAAATGCGCTGACTCTTCAAATCTTGTTTAAAGAGTCAGCAGCAACGAGCTCCTCTACAAATCTGCCAAGCACTCTCAACAGCTCTTACCTACAAAGCTGCAAAGCAGGAGAAGGCTTTCAGAAGACAGTAATGTAATTAAGAAATTGCAGTTGGAGGAGTTGTGGAGGTGAGGTTGTTGGCACAAGGAGCTGCTATAATGGCACAGCCAGGCTGTTGTTGGACTGTAGCGGGCCTTTAGAAAAACTCTGAATTCTTAACTTTGTAACCTTCACCAACCTGTGTAGGGTTGAGTTTGAGAAACTTGATGAAATGAAGACTTATACGCTAATTTTGGCAATTCGAACATTCCAAACAGGCAAAAAAAGCTATTTAAGTGCTGTCAAAGCATCGGATATTATCTGAACCACAATTCATCTCAGTTCAATTTTATTTATATAGCGGCAAATCAGAGCAGCAGCTGTCTCAAGATGCTTTATAGTGTTAAGAACCTACAATAATAGAGAGAAAATGTAAACGATCCACCAAACCCCTCTGAGCAAGTACTTGGCAACAGTGGGAAGAAAAAACTCCCTTTTAACAAGAAAAAACATCCGGTGGAACCAGGCTCAGGGGAGAGCAGCTATGGGTTAAGGAAGAGAGACGGAGATTAATTCTACTTAATTCACTTAACGTTACCTCTACTTTTAAATACTCCAGCAGCCACACGTAAGCCTGCAGTCTGAAAGTGATGTCACGGTCTGGCTAGGGCAGACCGTATGTTGCAGGGAAGGACTCAAGCGCAGACCGAAATGAGGTATGAACAGTGTTGGGACTAACGCGTTATTAAGTAACGCGTTACAGTAACTACGTTATTATTGTGGTAACGAGCACGGTAACTAGTTATTATGCCAAAATCAGGAACGCGTTAGTCGTTACTGGGATTTAGATAGGGTCGTTACTCGTTACTTCGTGTGGTGGCTATCGCGGAGCTTCCACAGATTCAGTAACATTAGCAAGTGGTGGAGGGCAGCAGGTGGATGAAGGAAAAGGGACGCAGAAGGAAAAGAGACCCGAGGCGGCCGCCGGTCCAAGTGTGAACTGAACTTCAGGTAAGAAGTTATGACCTGCAGTCTCTCTGGGTCAGATATAAACCAAGTTTAGGTGGAGTTTATTTTCGTTATTCTGACTTTTTCCGTACTGCGTGCTAGCTAGCATGACGGAGTTTCTATACAGCTGGGTGGTGCTATGAAGTTAATGATGTTGAACTTTATTTTGTTCATAAGTTATTAGAGTTGCCAACCGTCCGTCTGGTATTCAGAGAAAATATTACGCGTTTCTTATTGAGGTGAAAAGGAACAGTTTGTCCCGTAATTCAGCTACAATGAAAAAGGCACAAAGCTGGAGTTATTCTGTGTCTTCGCTGCACAGCTGCCTCTTCTTCTTTCATTCTCCCCCCTCCCTCTCCCGTTTCTACTTCTCCCGGCTCTCTTGTTTATTTATCGCCCACTTTGCGCCGAAAGAGGAAATCAGATGTCGCGCTAAACAACAGCAGCACGTCTAAGCTTGATCAGCTGTTGTTAGAATTTAATATTAATTTCTAGTATAAGCTGATGTTTGCTGGAGCCACAGCTGCAAAAAACCTGCTGGTCATGATATGGTTTGGATATGTGGTGAGAGGGAAACATGAAGATGAAACCAGGAGATGTCCTTACTGGATCATCAGAGCTGAACAGTGATGGAGAAACAGGTTTACCTTTTAGGTGACATGAATGAGTTGAAGGGAAGTTATGAACTGTTTCTGAGAGACAAATAACCCCAGGATCCTTTTTTAGGTAGCTGACAGCTGGTAACTGTGCAGGTGCGGATCTAGCAAAGTGTGGCCAGGGGGGCATGTAGGACATTAACAGGGAAAGGGGGGCACAAAGAAATACTTTTCTTTCTTATTCTCATTTAAAATGTCTCGCTTTTAAAAAATAATTATCTGAATCTTACAACAAACGATTGATAGATTGATGCATATATACCATCAGAACAGTGTACATCACTGTCACAGCAGTGTTTGTTTTCATTCAAAGTAGGGCTGGGTATCGTCACTGATTTCTAGAATCGATGCAATTCCGATTCACAAGGTCCCGAATCGATTCGATCCACGATTCGATTTAATTCGATTCGATTCGATTTGAATCTGGGAAATTTTGACAGTCAGAAATATTATAATTCAGATCAGTACATTTACATATTTTTGTATCTATTAAAAGGAAGCTGACACACGCAAGACTTTATCAAAGGTGTGAGCATCACAGCAGAGGCCTTTGTGTCAAAGTAGCTGAAGATAAAACACAGAAAAACATGAAGGTGATTTTCCTGGCCTGGGATTTTATAAAAATAATCTGCAGTACATCAAAAACGAAAGAAAACCATTAATCAACACATGAACATTACCTCTGAAGTTACAGCGGTTTTATTAGAGACACGGCTAAGCGTTTTGCATTTTGCTTAATTTTAAAAAGTTTAAATTTGTTCAATATTGAACGGCAGAAATTAGGTTTTCTTTTCGGAAGTAAGTAAAAGGGGAAAAAAAACGTCGGCCGACAGCGCTGTAAACAACGGTAGACTTGTGCGTAACAAGCAAGCGAATAATGCAGAAAAGAGAGAGAGAGAGAGAGCTGTGCATGAAGTGTGATTTTTATACTGAAAAGTCAGCAAAAGTCAGAGGGAATTCATGACGATGTTTATGTGAAGCGTAGTTTGGATCTTCTTTTGCTGCTGGTTCGGTCAATATTGTTTGGAGAGAGATAAAACTAACAGCCATATGATCAGCGCAAAAAGGGCGTAAACACACAACGCGGACCCGCGGATCAGAATCAGCGAGCCGTCGGCTTTCAGCCCCGACCGTCAGCTGAGAAAGGCGACATCTCACTGATTCTGATCCGCGCTGTGTGTTTATGTCTTTGTGCAGAAGCCGTGTACCTGCTCTCATTTACTGTCTTAGCTGTTTGGTGGTTGTTGAAATTTTGTGAGGTTTCACCAGAGATTCTGGCATTTCGGGCAAAATAAATTAATATTAAAAAATCGATTCAGGATTTTAATGAATCGATTTTACGTTACCCAAGCCAGAATCGATTTTAATCGATAAATCGATTATAAAAACCCACCCCTAATTCAAAGGCTTTAAGATTTTTCCTATAATGGTGGGCCGGTCTCTAGTCAAAATGCCCGGGTCAATTTTCTGTCCCAGTCCAGCCCTGTATGCAGCTCATCTGCAGTCTGGTGTTACCTACATCTTCCTATTCAGAAGGCAGAATTTCTGAGTTCTGAGTAAAATCAAAGCACCACGACTGCAGTTTTTGTGTTGGATGTAAAAGGCACACATGACGCTGTGACGTAGGCTAGAATCATGGCAGTAGTCAACGACGGTCCAGGTGTGGGATTTCTCTCGTGGAAATATGCACATTATCTTTTCCTTTCTATTGGTAGGTGGCACAGTGCACTGTGGCAAGTAAGCAAGCTAGAAGACTGGCAAAGTTATGGAAGAAACACATTAACAAGAGAATTCTGAGTAAAACCAAAGTTACTTTCCCTAGTAACTAGTTACTTTGAAAGTAACGAGTAACTTGAAGTAACTGAGTTACTTTTGGGAGAAGTAACTAGTAATGTAACTAAGTTACTATTTTAAAGTAACTTACCCAACACTGGGTATGAATAACAAAACAAGCCGTTTATTAAGGCAAGAAACGAGGGTACAAAATAATAGGGAATCGATGAAAACTAAACAATGGCCTAAACTGGGTGAACTAAAACGAAACATACAAAACTCTAAACATAATGAACTGACAGGGATACCTGGAGCCGAGACATGGATGAGCAGTACAACAGACGAATACAACGGACCAGTACAACGGACGACCTGACAAAGAATGACTGAGAACACACAGACTAAATGGACACAGGAGGATAATGAGGGAAGTGGCAACACATGGGGACCCAGCTGACACATGAACATAATTACGTCACAGGGGGAGAGTAACTGAACATGATGAACACAGACACGCCAGACCTCTTCACAATAAAACAGGAAACACAGTGAGATATAGACATGACAACCTGAACTTGACAACATAAGCCACAGACATGAAATACATGAAAAGCAGGGGAGACAACATAGTGGAAAAACGAGGGGAAAATAACTAGAAACACCTAGGCATGATAGACTTAACATAGTGGGAACACGAGGGGTAAAATTAACTGGAAACAACTAGGCATGATAACGATGAACTTAGGAAACCTGAAGGCTACATAAACTAAACACAAAACGCTGGGTCAGCAGACCCAGGATCATGACAAGTGAAGCATTCTGTTGGGATGATATTGCCCCAATAGAGATGTTAAGATAAGGTTGGGCCCGATTCAAGGCTTTGTATGCGAGGAGACAGGATGTTTCTAATTTTAGAGATAAAATGGGAGTTCTATTCTATTATTGGTTAAGAATTTCATAAAGAGAAACACTGCTTCAACTGTGAGCTCAATCGTAGTTTGTCACAGATAACACTTCATTATAGAAGGAATTATTCATTAAAATATGATCAAACATCAAACACTGTAAAAAAAAAATCTGATATTGAACAAACATGGTGAAATGCACAATGGCCAACTGAGAAAGTAATGATCTAAGCTAACATTTGCATGTTTGACCTCAATTCAAGTCTCATCTCACAGAAACATTTACAGTGAGAATGACGGATAACAAGAACTCAAGTCCAGTGTCTGTGTTACAAAATATCTTCTTTAAGCTTTACTTCAAGATTTTTTTCTTTTCTTCTTTCTGCTATTTTGAAAAGTCCTTCGTCTTCTTCGGCTATAACAAAACTGCATTGTTCCTAATTTGACCCTTTAGAAAGCATTTCATCTTTTCCTCACTTTTCTTCACAGTTAAAGAAATTCTGACCAGATCAAACAAACCAGACCAAACCGCTGCATGCCAATGTGCGCTTCATACAAAAAAAAAAAAAAAAAAAACTCGTTAGAGTCCAAAACCCTCCAAACCTTTTTTTTTTTGCTGGACAATTTTCCCACTTCGGGCCATGATTGACTACACCGAAGTGCCGAATGGTACGAAAGTAGGCAAAATGTGTCTTTCTCTTCGTATCTTCACACACTTTGAACATTTTTTTGTGTCTTTCCGTACAAGTGCAACAACACGAGCACCTTGGAGGAGAGACTGTTTCAAAGTAATTCTCCCATCTAAACAATTATTGTCTCGCCCCTCTGTCAGATGACAGGCTTTCGGCCTTTCAGTGCAACCATTTAAGCCACAGCAGCAGCAGAGAAGCAGCTGGTCATCAGCACGCTCAGTTCAAAAGAGCAGTGGCATTAAACTACATTTAGCCTGTAGCCACATTTGATTCTGAAGAAAGTAAAGCTATATTTTAATAGCATAAATGCAACCCAGACTTTAATGTGTATGAAAAACCAATCAAAGTCAAAGAAATTAGAAACAGCGAAGCGACTGCAGAGGATGGGCAGCCTATAAGGGCTACGACGCATCCCCAACGTTACACAGTAAATATCTTCTGGAAAACATCCAGACAATAGAACCTAATGTCATTTGAAAAACGTCAGACAGTTAAAACGGTGACTTACTCTGCACATAAAATTAGACTATTAAAACAGAGCAGATGACACGAACCATAAAACAAGAACGTGCGGTGCAGGAATAGATAACAAGAGAATTCTTTCCACAGAAGCATTATGCGCCTAACGCTAAAAACAGGAGCTGTTAGTGTTCAGTTCAGAGAGTTTAATGTAGAGCGTAAATCACTTGAAATTCTTGCTGAGAAGCATTACATGAATATAAACCTTTCCCCACATCACAAATGTCTCTTCAAAAGCTTGTTAGAAAAACAAAAAACAACAAAAAAGCACAGCAAGGCTGAATTTGATGCAGCAGCATGGAGGAGAGCTTGTGAATCGTGAGCTTGCTTACTCTCTTAGAAGGGCTTCGCTGACTGACATTTATCCTCCTGTGCACAAGTGGTTTTATATTCTCTGCTTACTTCTTTCCCCTCATAACTGTCTGGCCGGGCGGCGGGGCAAATAAGGGACAATAATGCAGGATGAATATGAAAGCCTCCTCCCTCGGGTTGACTCGTGGGCCCCAAGCTGGACTTGATGAACGATGATTGCGATCTTTTTTTTTTCCTCCCCTTTTGCAATCGGCAAGCAGATGGATTAATGCCCATGACTGCCAGAGGGACGAGGACAGTGGCTGAGACATTTGTCTCACCCAGACATAAATTATAACCTTTCTATCTTCTCCCATCTCACAGTTTTTTAACCGTTCAGCCTCTTCCCACACAACCAGCATGCATGAAGAGCGAAGCGGCACCCCAACTGATTTGAGTTGCTATTAGGCCAGTACAGAGGCCAATCAAATCTGGAAAAAACCAGTGCACGGGAAATTGGGGATCGTGCACAAACGAACACACAAATACAGACACACACACACCAGACAGTTTAAACACAATCTGATCCGTTTATCACTTAAAGCCAGGTGGAATGTGAGATTCCCCCAAGCCGGAGCTCAGAGATAGGGCTATTTGATAAATAGCCAATCTTACCCCCATCTAATCCCTAAAAAATTTGAGCCTCTGGGTTTTTCCTTCAGCTAGCCCATCAAACCTTGACATCCCCACAGCTGGAAGGATGGTGTCATCTATTAAAATGAAAGTACAAACTGAAATACAGAGGGGATTTTTTTTAACATAAAAGGCATGTAATAGGTTTTCTTGAACTCAAATGTTCTACAAAAGGTGCAAAGCAGACTCTGACAGCTGATCTGACAGTTATTAAATCCAGTTCTTTGCATTCTTCAACGGCCAAGAAAGACACGGCTCAAAGTGGTCTAACTTAAAAAATGATCTTTAATTTTACATTTTCTGGAAAATGGAGACTTAGCACAGAAACGCCAGCTCAAGTCTCAAGCAGAAACAGGAAGCCTGATTACTTATATACTTCCTCTAGACGTCACACAAACTTTAAGTTTTGAACAAACACTCTACTTAGTTTCACTTTTTGCCTGCAGCTCCTATTTTTGCAAAAGCATGCAGTTCCTGTCAGCCTGCAACCTAGTTTTACACTGAAGTCTGGGCCTCTCATAAGAACAATCTAATCAGCAAATAAGCATTAAGAATATATATATTCCATACTGACATATGGAGTTGAAATGAGAAGTCCTGTGTATTTCAGTGAACTTGCAGTTCTTCACTTTGGCTTTTTCACCGTCGGTGCGCCTGCAACGGCTCACCTGATAAAATCGCTCACTGTGTCACATTTTTTATCATCACTGTTATAATCAGGCATGTTGTTGATTTCCCTCCCTCAAGCGCTGCACTGTTTAATGAGCTATGAATGACAAATATTATACTAAAGGTAGCTGTCTATCATCTTCCTTCGGGCAGCGGGGGTAAGGGGGGTGGGTAGACGCGGGGTTGGCGGTGGTGAGGGAGAATCTCGGAAACACAATGTGTTGCTAATGGGAATAAGACCGAGCGAAAGGAGGCAATATTAAAAAATGGTTATCTTCAGGGCAGTGGGGTTGAGCCAATATTGTTAACGAAGCAGGCCACATGACGACTTGCAGCCATCTGGCAGGTGATTCTGTGAATGAAGCATTACCTCCAGTCTCAATTACACACAGTATAGTATTCGGGATATATTTTGCAATGCTGACAATTGTGAAAACCTACTGTGAATAAATCTGTCCTGCTCTATGTAAATTTACATGCAGAATCTATTTACACAAAGCACATTGTAAGAGCGGCATTGGAAATGTCACATTTCCACACATTATCTGCTCTTGCTCGGCACTGAAGGAGTTAATGTCTCCCTGCAGCTCCA